>NW_028188634.1:0-238000 GCF_978046115.1 Saccoglossus kowalevskii
CCATTTCTGTGCCACTTGTATTTTCATACCATATCCATTCTGTGCCACATCTAGTTCTGTACTGCCCCACAGTTCCTCTATTTATCTATGATAGAAGGAATGTGACTACCATTTCTGTACTATGCCCATTTCTGTGCCACTTGTATTTTCATACCATATCCATTCTGTGCCACATCTAGTTCTGTACTGCCCCACAGTTCCTCTATGATAGAAGAAATGTGACTATACCATTTCTGTTGCACTAATATTTTTCTTCTACACCCAATTGTTTACCGTTTCTGTGCCACACCCATTTCTGTGCCACACCCATTTTCGTGCCACACCCATTCCTGTGTTATGCCCATTTCTGTGCTACGCCCATGTCTATAAATGTGACTATACCATTTCTGTTGAACTAATATTTTGCTTCTGAAAACAATTTGTGTAACACCTATTTTTTCTTCTACACCCAATTTTTTACCACACCCACTTCTGTGCCACAGTTATGCTTACATAATTTCATTCTTGCATTACAATTTATTAGTGTCCACTATTTCCTCATTGCAGGTGAAGATATTAAAGAAAACATTCGTTTGATGTTGACAGAAGCTGTTAGGAAGCGACTGATGGCACATCGTAGAATCGGATGTCTGTTATCAGGTAATCATAGTTTATATTAATGTAGGATGCTGTTGTGAGTATGGGGTCTATTGTTTGAACCATCACACCTGAAAATATTCCTTAAAAATCAACAAAAAAGCATTCCTCAATCCTTAAAACACTGGGAAACCAGCAAGTACAAAAAATTACCAAGTCAAGCGTGTAGAGTGGTTAAATATTACAGAAGGAGAAACTGCTTTTGCTATCTTATTGCCAGAGTACTGTAGAATACTTTATTTTCGCTTGGAATTTATTTTCGCTATTTTCGCTGAAGGGATGATTCCGTGAAAATAAAATCCAGTGAATATACCTTTTTTCCTATATTTAACATTAAGCTCATCAAAAATCAGTGAAAATAAATTCCATACAAAACGCCTAAAAAGCTTTTTCAGCAAAAATTAATTCCAGCGAAAATAAAGTATTCCACAGTATTACACAACGTGTACAATAAGATGTTGATTGTGAGCTTAATCCTATTTCATCCTAGTTTTAGTTTCTGTATATTAGTTTTGATTTATCTATATATTTATAATTATTTAAAATGTTTCTTTGATGTTTGATGCTTTCACCCACTATTCAACAGGACCATCTTACACTGTGTTCCTGAAACATCTCATCCCAAACAGATAAACCGTCCATATCCAAGCACATCCTATACCATTTCAGCCACCGAACATCCCATCTCCAGCCTCAAATATACCCATCTTTATCTAGCATTAGCACATGAACATCCTATCTCAAACCTCAAATATACCCATCTTTATCTAGCATTAGCACATGAACATCCCATCTCAAACCTCAAACATACCCATCTTTACCCTAGCATTAGCACATGAACATATCCCATCTCAAACCTCAAACATACCCATCTTTACCCTAGCATTAGCACATGAACATCCCATCTCCAAACCTCAAATAAACCCATCTTTACCCTAGCATTGGCACATGTACAACCCATCTCAAACCTCAAACATACCCATCTTTACCCTAGCATTAGCACATGTACATCCCATCTCAAACCTCAAACATACCCATCTTTACCCATTAGCACATGGACATATCCCATCTCAAACCTCAAACATACCCATCTTTACCCTAGCATTAGCACATGTACAACCCATCTCAAACCTCAAACATACCCATCTTTACCCTAGCATTAGCACATGTACATCCCATCTCAAACCTCAAACATACCCATCTTTACCTTAGCATTAGCACATGAACATCCCATCTCCAAACTCAAACATACCCATCTTTACCCTAGCATTAGCACATGTACAACCCATCTCAAACCTCAAACATACCCATCTTTACCCTAGCATTAGCACATGTACAACCTATCTCAAACCTCAAACATACCCATTTTTACCCTAGCATTAGCACATGTACATCCCATCTCAAACCTCAAACATGCCCATCTTTACCTTAGCATTAGCACATGTACAACCTATCTCAAACCTCAAACATACCCATCTTTACCCTAGCATTAGCACATGTACATCCCATCTCAAACCTCAAACATGCCCATCTTTACCTTAGCATTAGCACATGTACATCCCATCTTAAACATACCCATCTTTACCCTAGCATTAGCACATGAACATCCCATCTCCCATCTCAAACCTCAAACATACCCATCTTTACCCTAGCATTAGCACATGAATATATCCCATCTCGAAACATCAAACATACCCATTTTTACCCTAGCATTAGCACATGACCATATCTCATCTTCAAACCCAAACATACCCATCTTTACTCTAGCATTAGCACATGAACATCCCAACTCCAAACTCAAACATACCCATCTTTACCCTAGCATTAGCACACTAACAACCCATCTCTAAACTTAAACATACCCATCTTACCCTAGCATTAGCACATGAGCGTCCCATTTTAACCATATGTATCAACTCCTAACTCCTAATCTTTAACATCAACCCATTCCATTCCTAGCATTACCTACGAGGACATATACATGATTCCTATTATTTCTGTACTTGTAGGTGGTCTGGATTCCAGTCTGATTTGTTCATTACTGATAAAGACTGCAAAAGAACAAGGAATCACTTACCCAGTGCAGACATTTTCAATTGGTATGGAAGGAAGTCCTGATCTTAAAGCAGCAAGGAAGGTACACAATAAAAAAAAATGTTTAATTTAAAATTGTGATTTTAGAATTATTTAGACAATGAAGATATTAGATATACAAATGTAGTAGGTGGAACTGATTTAACAGTTCACAAATTTAACCTATGTTTTCACTTAACATTGTATTGAGAAATTATTATGAAATATTTGTAAATCTGCAAAAAATTATTGGTTGATGTTATTTGCTTAAACCTTTTCATCATACTATCTCACCCAAATTTGTCTGCGTTTTTTTTATATTCTTCAATATTTTCAGATTTAAACCCTAATTTTAGAGCCAACAAACAAAATTTGAGTTAATTTTCATGTTTTTTAGCTCTGCAGTCGACTTTGTATGAATCTGTCTTCCGCATCAACTTTTTCGACCTCTTCCTGAAAACTACAAGCCTGATTGCTTTGATACTTGATGTATATGTACCTTGGGTAGACCTTACTTAGTTTTGTTCATTTCATAATGATATCTTTAATTCTCTAATATTTTTGTTATTTTTGTTAAAGAGTGATATTTTTGAGTTCTTGTTAAAAAACCACAAGTCCAATTGCTTTGATATTATACATATAGGTACCTCAGATGGACCTGTCTCAGATTTGTTAATTTTGTGATGATATCTTCAATTCTCTAATTTTGATAAATATTTTGGGAAAAATTGATATTTTTGACTTAAAAACAGCAAATCTGATTGATTTGATATTAAACATAAAGATACTACAGATGTTCATTTTCTAATGATATCTCAGCAAAGAGGCTGCTTGTTTAAAATTTGACTATTTTTATCCCAATCTTTTGAAGAAAAGTGCAGACTATAAACTGGACTATTTTGTGAATTGGTGATGAAAAGGTTATGAAACCAGAAACTAGAGCCTGTGACACTAGTTGTATATGTACATTTCACAGAAACATTATTATTCTTATGAAGGTGGCAAATTACCTAGGTACTGAACACCATGAAGTAGTATTCACAGCAGAAGAGGGAATTGAAGTATTAGAAGATGTTATCTATTCTTTGGAAACCTATGATATTACTACAATTAGAGCTTCTGTGGGTAAGTCAGCTATCTGTGACAAAAATAATTATCTTCTAATGAAATCAAAGAAATTATGAAAACAAAAAATTATGAAAGTGAATTTCAGTCTTATAAAAACAAAAGAATTATAAAATATAGTTTTCACAAAAAAATTATAAATACATTTCAGAAATCACAGCAAGTCTCAGAAGTACTGGGCAGCCAATTTGCAAACTCATTGGCGAATTGGTTAACTGCTTTGGTTTTGCCTAAACAGTTGGCTTTCGAATCTTGTTGGTGTCGACTTGTGATCATGCCCACTCTTGGCGAGTCTATATTGTAGTAGGGGACATAGAATGTTTTCTAAATTCCCCATTTCAAAGGTGATGTGCTGTGTTAAGCCATCAAAACCAAAGCAGTTAGCCAATTCACTGGAGAGTTTGCAAATTGCTGACCCAATACTTCTGAGACTTGTTGTAAAACAAATGAAAGTGAAAATCATCAGTTAAAAACAGAAAAAATGTGAAAACACAAATTCAGAAATAAAAACATAGGAATCACAAACATAAAAACAAAAGAATTATGAAAATAAATATTATCTAATGCATGTACAATTAAAGGAATTATGAAATTGATGATCCATTATTAAAACAATAAATTTATTTAAAAGTAATGAAAACTAAATAATTACGGAAAAGCAAGCAGTGGAATTATCAAAAACTAAATTTTCAAAACAAAAGAATCATTGAAAACAAGATCCAACAATAAAAAAATATGAATTATAAAAACAAAACTCACAGGAATAAAAACAAAAGAATTATGGGAACAAAGATCCAACAATAAAACAAATGAATTATGAAAACAAAACTTACAGGAATAGAAACAAAAGAATTATGGAAACAAAGATCCAACAATAAAAACAAATGAATTATGAAAACAAAACTTACAGGAATAGAAACAAAAGAATTATGGAAACAAAGATCCAACAATAAAAACAAATGAATTATGAAAACAAAACTTACAAGAATAGAAACAAAAGAATTATGGAAACAAAGATCCAACAATAAAAACAAATGAATTATGAAAACAAAACTTACAGGAATAGAAACAAAAGAATTATGGAAACAAAGATCCAACAATAAAAACAAATGAATTATGAAAACAAAACTTACAGGAATAGAAACAAAAGAATTATGGAAACAAAGATCCAACAATAAAAACAAATGAATTATGAAAACAAAACTTACAGGAATAGAAACAAAAGAATTATGGAAACAAAGATCCAACAATAAAAACAAATGAATTATGAAAACAAAACTTACAGGAATAGAAACAAAAGAATTATGGAAACAAAGATCTAACAATAAAAACAAATGAATTATGAAAACAAACTCACAAGAAGGAAACAAAAGAAATATGAAAACAAAAATTCAGCAATAAAAACAAAAAAATTAAAGATTATAGCCATCTGAAACATAACAGTATTCTTTTCAATTTAAGGTACAAAAGTAAAACTATTATCATTTTACATTTATTGTCATGTTACCTACAAAGATGAAGGAAGAGAATATCAATCAATAAAATAAAATACTGTTTAGGACATTTTACTATTGTTATCTATGGCAAGAATATATCTCAATGTCCCAAAATATAATATTGTTCGGTAACATAGGATCAATAAAAGATATGTAGTGTTTTACTTATTTACCCTCTGAAATAAAGTTTTTAAATTACCTTATGTAGGTAGTTTTAATTTTAAAAATGACATTATGTAAAATATGTACTCTACTCTCCAATTCTAATGCTACCTCTGGAAATAAACTGACTGAGAAGGGCTTTAGAATTGGTGGAATTCTGCCAAAACCATCTTCACCGAAAATAGATCTGACAATTGCATCCTCGTACAAATTTATTGACTCTGTTTTCCGTCTTTATACAGGAATGTATTTAGTATCAAAGTACATCAATAAAATGACTGACAGTGTTGTCATCTTTTCTGGCGAAGGAGCTGACGAAGTATGTCAGGGTTATATCTATTTTCATAAAGCACCATCAGCTGAGGAAGCTTCTGTAGATAGCCATCGACTTCTGAAAGATCTCTACATGTTTGATGTACTACGAGCTGATAGGACAACTGCAGCGCACGGGTATGTTGTTAAATCAAGTCGGCATCTTTGTAAAACCAGTATTTAGAAACTTGTAATGATTAAAGCAGGGGAGTAGTCACCTGCGCATGCGTCAGATAGCCATAGCGTGTCATTGTTCACAAACAAGCGTCTACCCATGAGCCTTTGCGTTTTTACCGTCTGTTGTTATCGTCCCTTGGGACTCAATTCTCGCACGTGCGCATGTGATGACCCTCCTGCTTTAAAGAACAAGCTAAAACTCTTCCATTAAAGACTTTCCGTTTTTGACATTGTGAAATTCTTTCGTTTTGGGGGAGAAAAAATTCTGAAAAAAATGATTTTGACAAGATAAATCAAAAATTTATATTAAAAATAATTCATGTATTCGAAATGTATTTACTTAGTAAATAATTTTCATAATTACCAGTTACACAAGAATATTACAGAAAAAAAGATAATTTGCTATATTCTCTATATTTACGGTATGCCTTTTATTTGTATTGAATTATGACTGAAATAAGCTGAATGAAATTACAAACTATGTATGTAGTGTGTTCAACAACTCATTTGTGAACTAACTTTATATGATAAATATGATTTTACTTGGTAAAAGTACTGTATTTTTTGCATAAAAATGAAAGAATTTCAAAATATTGAAAACGGAAAGTCTTTATCGTAGTGTTCTAACTTGTTGAAAACATAAGTGTTATGTGATAACAACATACCCTGGATCGAAAGAATAATATTATTTTTAACTTGCCTGTAATGATAATGAAGGTTGCACGGTATAGTGTTTTTTATTGTGACCAAGTAATTTGTGTCCAAACTTTTTCCCCAAAATCTTGACCATATTTAATTTTTACAAGTCCTACATGTACGTATGTGGGAATAATTAACATCCCCATTGTATTTGGTTTTGAAATACACTACATTATTTCCAGGTGTCAGATTAGATCACTCAATGTTGCTAGATGATCTGCAGGTCTGACCTTCATTTGTTTCTAATTTATCATGCTTACAGGAAAATGTTTTTCTATTATATTTCACCGTCAAATTAACCGAAATAAAACATTCTTTCACAGGTAAGATATACAATAATTTCTTTTCTGTTCTATTTTTAGTCTGGAGTTGCGTGTTCCTTTCCTGGACCACCATTTCACTTCATATTTCCTTTCCCTACCATCTGAATTAAAACAACCAACGAAGGGTATTGAGAAATATATACTGCGATCAGCTTTTGATGGCCTTGGTTTGCTTCCAGATGATATTTTATGGAGACCAAAAGAGGCTTTTAGTGATGGCGTTTCATCAGAGAAACGTTCTTGGTTTGAAGTTCTACAAGATTATATTGAAACTCAGGTAAGGATATAATTTATGTATCATGTGAAAATTTTCGATATCAGACCCGCAGTGTATGCAATTTGGGATTGTGACATCAGAGTTTAGCCTTCTTTCAAGATGGGAACATTTTTTTGAGACGACTGAAATATGGGATACCTGGAATATGATAAATCTGAATGTTTTTTGCTATATACCGATGGTTACAGACGTTCATCAATTTTTGTTTTTGGATTTAAAGTTGCATATCTTGTCAACGCATAGCATTTGTTTTCCTAGTTTATGCCTTCCACTACTGCTTGCTTGTAAGATGCATGAAGGTGACAGAATTACTTCACAATTTAGTAAATTGTAAATTGCTTTAATTCTGTGAGAGATGAATCACAAAGTTCTAGGAAGAGTGAAAAGATCACTTATGATTTTTTGTCCCATGAAAGTTAAAAAACACTGAAAATTAAACCATTTACAGCTTTTTGTGTTGTTTTTGTATTTTTATCATATGGCCTATCATATGGCCTATTGGTATCACATGACCTGCAGCCAATTTTCAAACTTTGAATGATGACCAATTAAATTTATTGGTTAATTTGATTCTCTCATCCAGGTTAATGAAGAGGTATTAGAAGATGCCGCTAAGAAATACCCATTCAATCCACCCAAGACGAAAGAAGGATATTTTTATAGATCCGTGTATGAAAAACATTTTCACGGCCAGGCTGAAAATCATATCAAATATATCTGGATGCCAAGTTGGAGTGAAACCAGTGACCCCTCGGCAAGGACACTCAAACATTATAAGAGCTCTTAAGATTAGGAAATAGAGGTTGGAATCTTGTGGTGTGGCTGTTAATATTTTAATCAGTGAAGATGCCATTCTGTCTTCCATGTTCTCCCCAGCTGTATAACCATCAAATGATACATTAAATTTCTATCAAACTTATACCGCAGCTGTCATGAATTGGAAATTGTTTTTTGACCAATGTTGGTGTGTAAGACGTTTCGAATAAAGTAGTGAATTTATGTCATTTCTGAGTTGTTGGTTCTTTGATCTCATGTATTATGCCATAACCATTTTATATGACCACGACAATTCTAGAATGCCTATTGGTCAATTCACGACAGCTGTGGTGTAAAGATCTTCACTACTATGAAAACACTAACAATGGTGATTTTTTTTTAAATGTATTTTAATTTAATTGATCTATATTTTTAGTTCTAGATCTTCTTAAACTGTGCCTTTGTGTTTATGTCTTCCAAATTATTACTTGCAAATATTATCTCATATTTTTGTCCAACTTTTGAATTGATTTCTTGATGTGATGATGGTGTTTAGTAACAAACTTCGATGATATTTAGTAGTGAATAAAGGATGAATACTCTGATTAACGTGTCAATAATTAATCATATGTCAACTTTTGTCAACTTTCACAAAACATACCTGCATTCAAACCAGTTCCCTCTTTTCATCACAAATTCACAAAATAGTCCGGTTTATATAGTCTGCATTTTCCTTCAGAAGATTGAGAAAAAAATAGCCACATTTTTTAAGTAAAAAGTAAAAACTTACTCAAAATTTGTCTGTTGTCTCCAAAATTTGGGTTCATTTCCTGAAATATTGAAGAATATAAGAAAAAAGTGCAGAAAATTTGGGCGAGAAAGTCTGGTGGTGAAAAGATCCATGTGAAATTATGTTATGTCTATTTTGTTCGAAAGGAAACAAGGAAAGACAAACAACTAACCAAATTGGCAGCCAATATCTGTCAATGTTTGCAAGCATTGACCTATGTGATTATTGTGAATATTTCAGATTCCTTGAAAAGCGTATAAATTGTTTGTCACAAAGTAACGAGAAATCTTACTGTAAGTCATCATGTGATTGGTTGATCCCTGTATTCACCAATAGTGATAACACTGCCATGGTGTATCTATCATATCCACATGTTGTGTGTTTCTTTCTAAAACTAGTCTAATATAGATGATTACTTGTAAGATAATTGAAAACATCGTTTTCGTCTATTTTTCTAACGATGACTTGTTGCGCACATTGTTTCTGCATCATGAAAAGCATCTTGTTAAAAACTGTTCTCATTAATGGATGCTGTACAACAAAAAATATGATCAGAGATAAACCTACTACCATTACTATCCATGTACCGGTAAGTGGCCACTATATTTCAGATTTGTCCATAGAATGATTTCATTTTGCTGTAATAGGCATCTACCATTTTGCAAGGTTTCACTGTGATCAGGTCATTGACCTCAGTGTGGGTGGGTGTGCCAACAATTATATTCATTTTCAAATTTAACCAATAGATTTTTGTTATTTCAAAACAAATTTGTATAAATGTAGCCAGTTTATCATTGTATAATATGATTTGTGGTTTGACTTTTCTCTGGTGGTCACCCATTGCTCCAACCCGTTTGTGTCATCGTCAATATTCAAATAGATTCTAGATATTTTTAATTTTCGAGATCGTTGAGTTGTGCGACATTCCTAAATGATGATATTAAAATGAGTTTTGTCCTAAGAATATGTATTACAGGTGATACTAGCAGGGTGGAGGTATTAGGAATCACGTCCAACAGCTCAGTTCACTGGAGTCAGGGGTCAGCATTCACTATGTTATCAGGTTGCCTTTGTCATAAAGAGGTTCCACCCAATGCAATTAATTCTGTAAGGTGAATTAGCAATTGACATGCAAATTGGAGTGTATCTAACAGAGAACCAAGTGAACAGGTTGGCTAGTTTGGTAGTGCGATACACCCTGATTTTTTTCTGAACTCTACCAATTAAAATAGAAGACTAAGTTCAGGGATTCAGGATTTCTGTTTCAACTAACATTCAAACTAAGGACATTCCAAAGTGTTTTGACATTCTTTTTCCTACAGTGAATTGGACATGGTTTTCAATTTCACTTCTACACTGAAGATAAGCACATTGTTGACCTAAATATCAACACAAATGTATATTTCACTTCCACACAAGGGGCCCTTATTTCTACAAGTGTGTTTCACTTAGGGCTTCTCTGTAATTCTACGTCACATTACCCCTTCCTCAAGCTCAATGCACCAGGGTTGATTTTACACTCAACCTAACAGACCCCTACACTAAAGTTAAGCACATTCTTGATCTATATATCAAAACAAATGTGTATTTCACTTCCACGCAAGGGGCCCTTATTTCTACAAGTGTGTTTCACTTGGGGCTTCTCTGTAATTCTACGTCACATTACCCCTTCCTCAAGCTCAATGCACCAGGGTTGATTTTACACTCAACCTAACAGACCCCTACACTAAAGTTAAGAACATTCTTGATCTTTATATCAAAACAAATGTGTATTTCACTTCCACGCAAGGGGCCCTTATTTCTACAAGTGTGTTTCACTTAGGGCTTCTCTGTAATTCTACGTCACATTACCCCTTCCTCAAGCTCAATGCACCAGGGTTGATTTTACACTCGACCTAACAGACCCCTACACTAAAGTTAAGCACATTCTTGACCTTTATATCAAAACAAATGTGTATTTCACTTCCACGCAAGGGGCCCTTATTTCTACAAGTGTGTTTCACTTAGGGCTTCTCTGTAATTCTACGTCACATTACCCCTTCCTCAAGCTCAATGCACCAGGGTTGATTTTACACTCGACCTAACAGACCCCTACACTAAAGTTAAGCACATTCTTGACCTTTATATCAAAACAAATGTGTATTTCACTTCCACGCAAGGGGCCCTTATTTCTACAAGTGTGTTTCTGTATAATTCCTAGTCACATTTAGCCCCTTCTAAGGCTCAATGCACCTGCCAAACATACCTAACATATTAAATTACAATTGCAGTTCTCTCAATTTTATGAAATGTTGCAAATTATTAAGAACACACAATTTAATTGTGATATTCTATATCCTTATTACTGATAATTAAATGTTTTCCTTTTCCCCATTCCTGTGATGAGAAGTGGGTGTTGAAATTTGTTGCATACTGCTATCCAAAGTCTAACAAATTAAAAAACTAAAAATAAATAAAACTTTATTCAAATTTCTCATGAGAGTGGCTTCCTACTTGCTATGCTAGATACAAATATAAAAGAAAATTTCAAAATAATAAATAAAAACAAAAGAAAATATAGCTGCAAAGCAGCAATCACCGGTTTTCAAGACCATGGCACATGGCCAAGTCACATGCAATGCATGGCAATGTATGACTGTTTGCAATAGCCCTCAAAATTAACGTTGGTTCCATGTTTGTATATGTGTTCGTGTCCGAGATATTATAGCCATGCATATTTAATGAGTTCCATGACCATATATAGTCACCGGGTATGTTTGTCAGTTCTCTTGTCCAATGTCTTCAATATAGCATTGGTTCAATGTTCCTACTTGCAACAGTGCCTAATATATTAGAGACATGCATATTTAATGAGTTCTATGACCATATATGGTCATCGAATGTGTTGGTCAATTCTCTTGTCCGAAGTCTTCAATATAGGTTTGGGTACATGTCTATATCTTTAAAAGTGCTCGAGATATTATGGATATGCGTATTTAATGAGATCTATGACCATATATGGTCATCAACTATGTTGGTCAATTATTTTGTCCAATGTCTTCAATATAGCATTCGTTCAATGTTTGTACTTGCAATAGTGCCTGAGATATTAGAGACATGCATATTTAATGAGTTATATGACCATGTATGGTCATTTTATATGTTGGTCAATTTTTTTGTCCAATGCCTTCAATATAGGTTTGGGTAAATGTCTATATCTTTAAAAGCGCTCGAGATATTATGGATATGCATATTTAATGCGTTCTATGACCATATATGGTCATCAAATACGTTGGTCAATTCTCTCGGCCAATGTCTTCAATATAGCGTTGGTTCCATGTTTGTACTTGCAGTAGTGCCTGAGATATTAGAGACATGCATATTTAATGAGTTGCATGACCATATATGGTCATCCAATATTTTGGTCAATTCTCTTGTCCAATGTCTTCAATATAGCGTTAGTTCCATGTTTGTATATACAATAGTTCTCAATATATGTCAATTCAATGTGTATCGTATATAGGCCCTCCCCCCTTTCCCATAATGCAACATTGCTGACTATTTTATATAAAATGTGAAAAATATTCATAAATCAACTGCTCCAAAACTACTGGTCACACTTTCAAGATTCTTTGATTAATCGGTAGTATGTATGATGTTCTTCAAAATTATGGCGTGGAATTTTGATACGATCAAAATTATGCAAATGAGATGCAACACAATATTTCAGAAAATTCTAGAAAAAAAAGTCACATGACCGTTCAACTTTTTTTTCATGAAATACTTAGTTCTTGGGCCAATGCTGCTTTTTAGCGAAAGTTTGAGACTCCTAGACCCTCAGAAAGGTGTTTAAATGAGCATGCCATTTTTCGCCTTAAATTCAAAATGGCCGCCGTACCACGTGACCAGTATGCGTCATCTTAGGATATGCACTAGATCTCATCAGACTTTACAAACATGTGCAAACATTTTCAAGATATGTGCAACGGTGTTCGAATGGCGCTTAGCGAAAAATCTGGCGGAATAATAATAATAATAAATATAGCTGCGTTGCAGCAATGTCGGGTTTCGAGCCCACTGACTTATTAGCAGCGTTCCAAAATCAGCATCATTGACAATAATATATTAAAGGAAATTGCATGGCCTTCATACTAAACATGTTGCATGTTCCTGTCTGTAACAGTGCTTAAGGTATTACAATCTTGCATATTTAATGATGTCCCATGACCATATATGGTCATCGGATGTTTTTGTCAGCTCTGTTGTGCAATAACTTCAATATTGCATTGGTTGCATTTTCCTATCTGTAAAAGTGCTTGAGATATAACATTTATGCATGCAGTTAGTCACATCTCTTGTTCCATAGATTCGATATTGCACAGGTTGCATGTTCCCGTCTGTAACAGTGCTTGAGTTATTACATTTATGCATATTTAATGATGTCACATGACCGTGTATGGGCATCAGATGTGTTAGTCACATATCTTGTCTCATAGCTTCGATATTGCACAGGTTGTGTGTTTCTATATGTTACTGTGTTTCAAATATAACATTTATGCATATTTGATGAGGTCACATGGCCATATATGGTCATCACATTAGTTAGTCACATCTCTTGTCCCATAGCTTCGATATTGCACAGGTTGCATGTTCCCGTCTGTAACAGTGCTTGAGTTATTACATTTATGCATATTCAAGGAGGTCACATGACCATATATGGTCATCTTGTTTGTTAGTAAAATTTCATGTACCATCACTTCAATATTGCACTGGTTGCATGTTCCTGTCTGTAACTGTGCTTGAGTTATTACATTTATGTATATTTGATGAAGTCACATGACCATATATGGTCATCACATTAGTTAGTCACATCTCGTGTCTTATAGCTTCGATATTGCACAGGTTGCATGTCCCTATCTGTAACAGTGCTTGATATATTACATTCATGCATATTTAATGAGATCACATGACCATATATGGTCATCTTGTTTGTTAGTAGAATTTCATGTACCATCACTTCAATATTGCAGTGGTTGCATGTTCCTATCTGTAACAGTCCTTGAGATATTGCAATTATGTCTATAAAATGAGGTCACGTGACCATATAAAAGAACCAAAAAATATGAAAAAACATTCTAAAATCTTCTTATAAAAAACGGCTTATCGCCTGGAGTCCATATTTTGGAATTAAATACTATGTCATATGATCTTTCAAAGTTATTCAGGGTTAGTTGATTTGTCGAAAATTATGCAAATGAGATGCAAAACAAAATTTAAAAAAATTCTTTAAAAAAAAGTCACGTGACCGCTAAAGTTTTTTTTCATGAACTTTGTAGCTCTTGTCGCACTGCTACTATCATAAAAAAATTGGAGCACTCAGACCCTCAGAAAGGTGCGCAATTCGGCATTGAAAATTTCGCTTTTAATCTAAGATGGCGGCCTGGTCATGTGACCTATGTGTCTGAACTTAGGATATGCACCAGATCTCATACAGCTTTACCATTGTGGCAAGTATGGAACTGATCGGTCCAACGGTGTTGACATAAAGCGTGACCAAAAATTTAGGCGGAAGAATAATAATAATAATAATAATAATAATAATAATAAACGGAACAATTACAAAAGGGTTTCGACCAAATGGGCTCGAAACCCTAAATATAGCTGCATAGCAGCAATCACCGGTTTTCAAGACCATGGCACATGGCCAAGTCACATGCAATGCATGGCCATGTATGACTGTTTGCAATAGCCCTCAAAATTAATGTTGGTTCCATGTTTGTATATGTGATAGTGTCCGAGATATTATAGCTATGCATATTTAATGAGTTCCATGACCATATATAGTCATCGGGTATGTTTGTCAATTCTCTTGTCCAATGTATTTAATACAGCATTGGTTCAATGTTCCTACTTGCAACAGTGCCTAAGATATTAGAGACTTGCATATTTAATGAGTTCTATGACCATATATGGTCATTTAAAATGTTGGTCAATTCTTTTTTCCAATGCCTTCAGTATAGGTTTGGGTACATGTCTCTATCTTTAAAAGTGCTTGAGATATTATGGATATGCATATTTAATGAGTTTTATGACCATATATGGTCATCAACTATGTTGGTCAATTCTTTTCTCCAATGTCTTCAATATAGCATTGGTTCAATGTTTGTACTTGCAATCGTGCCTGAGATATTAGAGACATGCATATTAAATAAGTTCTATGACCATATATAGTCATTTTATATGTTGGTCATTTTTTTTGTCCAATGCCTTCAATATAGGTTTGGGTATATGTCTACATCATTAAAAGTGCTTGAGATATTATGGATATGCATATTTAATGAGTTCGATGACCATATATGGTCATTTAAAATGTTGGTCAATTCTTTTGTCCAATGCCTTCAGTATAGGTTTGGGTACATGTCTCTATCTTTAAAAGTGCTTGAGATATTATGGATATGCATATTTAATGAGTTCTATGACCATATATGGTCATCAACTATGTTGGTCAATTCTTTTCTCCAATGTCTTCAATATAGCATTGGTTCCATGTTTGTACTTGCAATCGTGCCTGAGATATTAGAGACATGCATATTAAATGAGTTCTATGACCATATATAGTAATTTTATATGTTGGTCATTCTTTTTGTCCAATGCCTTCAATATAGGTTTGGGTATATGTCTACATCTTTAAAAGTGCTTGAGATATTATGGATATGCATATTTAATGAGTTATATGACGATATATGGTCATCTACTATGTTGGTCAATTCTTTTGTCCAATGACTTCAATATAGCATTGGTTCCATGTTCCTACCTGCAACAGTGCCTAAGATATTAGAGGCATGCATATTTAATGAGTTCTATGAGCATATATGGTCATCTTATATGTTGGACAATTCTCTTGTCCAATGTCTTCAGTATAGGTTTGGGTACATGTCCCTATCTTTAAAAGTGCTCGAGATATTATGGATATGCATACTTAATGAGTTCTATGACCATATATGGTAATCGAATATGTTGGTCAATCCTTTTGTCTAATGTCTTCAATATAGTATTGGTTCCATGTTTGTGCTTACAATAGTACTCGAGATATTAGAGACATGCATATTTAATGAGTTGTATGACCATATATGGTCATCGACTGTGTTGGTCAATTATCTTGTCCAATGTCTTCAACATAGGTTTGGGTACATGTCTCTATCTTTAAAAGTGTTCGAGATATATGGATATGCATATTTAATCAGTTCTATGACCATATATGGTCATCGAATATGTTGGTCAATTCTCTAGTCCTATATCTTCAATATAGCGTTGATTCCATGTTTGAACTTGCAATAATGCCTGAGATATTAGAGACACGCATATTTAATGAGTTATATGACCATATATAGTCATACACTATGTTGATCAATTCTTTTGTTCAATGTCTTCAATATAGCATTGGTTCCATGTTTATACTTGCAATAGTGCCTGAGATATTAAAGACATGCATATTTAATGAGTTACATGACCATATATGGTCATCCAATATTTTGGTCAATTCTTTTCTCCAATGTCTTCAATATAGCGTTAGTTCCATGTTTGTACTTGCAATAGTGCCTGAGATATTAGAGACATGCATATTTAATGAGTTGCATGACCATTTATGGTCATCCAATATTTTGGTCAATTCTCTTGTCCAATGTCTTCAATATAGCGTTAGTTCCATGTTTCTATATGCAATAGTTCTCAATATATGTCAATTCAATGTGTATCGTATATGGGCCCTCCCCCCTTTCCCATAATGCAACATTGCTGACTATTTTATATAAAATGTGAAAAATATTCATAAATCAACTGCTCCAAAACTACTGGTCGCACTTCCATGATTCTTTGATTAATCTGTAGTATGTATGATGTTCTTCAAAATTATGGCGTGGAATTTTGATACGATCAAAATTATGCAAATGAGATGCAAAACAATATTTCAGAAAATTCTAGAAAAAAAAGTCACATGACCGTTCAACTTTTTTTTCATGAAATACGTAGCTCTAAGGCCAATGCTTCTTTTAACCGAAAGTTTGAGACTCCTAGACCCTCAGAAAGGTGTTTAAATGAGCATGCCATTTTTCGTCTTAAATTCAAAATGGCCGCCGTACCACGTGACCAATATGCGTCATCTTAGGATATGCACTAGATCTCATCAAACTTTACAAACATGTGCAAACATTTTCAAGATATGTGCAATGGTGTTCGAATGGCGCTTAGCGAAAAATCTGGCGGAATAATAATAAAAAACATAACGATTACAATAGGTTTCCAAGACATGTGTCTTGAAAACCTAAATATAGCTGCATAGCAGCAATCACCGGTTTTCAAGACCATGGCACATTGCCAAGTCACATGCAATGCATGGCCATGTATGACTGTTTGCAATAGCCCCGAAAATTAACGTTGGTTCCATGTTTGTATATGTGATCGTGTCCGAGATATTATAGCCATGCATATTTAATGAGTTCCATGACCATATATAGTCACCGGGTATGTTTGTCAGTTCTCTTGTCCAATGTCTTCAATATAGCATTGGTTCAATGTTCCTACTTGCAACAGTGCCTAAGATATTAGAGACTTGCATATTTAATGAGTTCTATGACCATATATGGTCATTTAAAATGTTGGTCAATTCTTTTGTCAATGCCTTCAGTATAGGTTTGGGTACATGTCTATATCTTTAAAAGTGCTCGAGATATTATTGATATGCATATTTAATGAGTTCTATGACCATATATGGTCATCGAATGTGTTTGTCAACTCTATTGTCCGAAGTCTTCAATATAGCATTGATTCCATGTTTGTACTTGCAATAGTGCCTGAGATATTAGAGACATGCATATTTAATGAGTTATATGACCATATATGGTCATTTTATATGTTGGTCAATTTTTTTGTCCAATGCCTTCAATATAGGTTTGGGTACATGTCTCTATCTTTAAAAGTGCTCGAGATATTATGGATATGCATATTTAATGAGTTCTATGACCATATATGGTCATTGAATGTGTTGGTCAATTCTTTTGTCCGAAGTCTTCAATATAGCATTGGTTCCATGTTTGTACTTGCAATAGTGCCTGAGATATTAGAGACATGCATATTTAATGAGTTATATGACCATATATGGTCATTTTATATGTTGGTCAATTTTTTTGTCCAATGCCTTCAATATAGGTTTGGGTACATGTCTCTATCTTTAAAAGTGCTCGAGATATTATGGACATGCATATTTAATGAGTTGCATGACCATATATGGTCATCCAATACTTTGGTCAATTCTCTTGTCCAATGTCTTCAATATAGCGTTAGTTCCATGTTTGTATATACAATAGTTCTCAATATATGTCAATTCAATGTGTATCGTATATAGGCCCTCCCCCCTTTCCCATAATGCAACATTGCTGACTATTTTATATAAAATGTGAAAAATATTCAAAAATCAACTGCTCCAAAACTACTGGTCGCACTTTCATGATTCTTTGATTAATATGTAGTATGTGTGATGTTCTTCAAAATTAAGGCGTGGAATTTTGATACGATCAAAATTATGCAAATGAGATGCAAAACAATATTTTAGAAAATTCTAGAAAAAAAAGTCACATGACCGTTCAACTTTTTTTTCATGAAATACGTAGCTCTAAGGCCAATGCTTCTTTTAAGCGAAAGTTTGAGACTCCTAGACCCTCAGAAAGGTGTTTAAATGAGCATGCCATTTTTTGCCTAAAATTCAAAATGGCCGCCGTACCACGTGACCAATATGCGTCATCTTAGGATATGCATTAGATCTCATCATACTTTACAAACATATGAAAAAATTTTCAAGATATGTGCAACGGTGTTCGAATGGCGCTTAGCGAAAAATCTGGCGGAATAATAATAATAATAATAATAATAATAAATATAGCTGCATAGCAGCAATCAACGGTTTTCAAGACCATGGCACATGGCCAAGTCACATGCAATGCATGGCCATGTATGACTGTTTGCAATAGCCCTCAAAATTAGCTTTGGTCCCATGTTTGTATATGTGATAGTGCCTAAGATATTAGAGGCATGCATATTTAATGAGTTCTGTGACCATATATGGTCATCTCATATGTTGGACAATTTTCTTGTCCAATGTCTTCAGTATAGGTTTGGGTACATGTCCCTATCTTTAAAAGTGCTCGAGATATTATGGATATGCATATTTAATGAGTTATATGACCATATATGGCAATCGAATATGTTGGTCAATCCTTTTGTTCAATGTCTTCAATATAGCATTGGTTCCATGTTTGTGCTTGCAATAGTGCTCGAGATATTAGAGACATGCATATTTAATGAGTTGTATGACCATATAAGGTCATCGACTGTGTTGGTCAATTCTTTTTTCCAATGTCTTCAATATAACATTGGTTTCATGTTTGTGCTTGCAATAGTGCCTGAGATATTAGAGACATGCATATATAAAGAGTACTATGACCATATACGGTCATCGAACGTATTGGTCAATTCTCTTGTCCAATACCTTCAATATAGGTTTGGGTACATGTCTCTATCTTTAAAAGTGCTCGAGATATATGGATATGCATATTTAATCAGTTCTATGACCATATATGGTCATCGAATATGTTGGTCAATTCTCCCGTCCTATGTCTTCAATATAGCATTGGTTGCATGTTTGTACTTACAATAATGCCTGATATATTAGAGACACGCATATTTAATGAGTTTTATGACCATATATGGTAATCAACTATGTTGATCAATTCTTTTGTTCAATGTCTACAATATAGCATTGGTTCCATGTTTATACTTGCAATAGTGCCTGAGATATTAAAGACATGCATATTTAATGAGTTACATGACCATATATGGTCATCCAATATTTTGGTCAATTCTCTTGTCCAATGTCTTCAATATAGCGTTAGTTCCATGTTTGTACTTGCAATAGTGCCTGAGATATTAGAGACATGCATATTTAATGAGTTGCATGACCATATATGGTCATCCAATATTTTGGTCAATTCTCTTGTCCAATGTCTTCAATATAGCGTTAGTTCCATGTTTGTATGTGCAATAGTTCTCAATATATGTCAATTCAATGTGTATCGTATATGGGCCCTCCCCCCTTTCCCATAATGCAACATTGCTGACTATTTAATATAAAATGTGAAAAATATTCATAAATCAACTGCTCCAAAACTACTGGTCGCACTTGCATGATTCTTTGATTAATCTGTAGTATGTATGATGTTCTTCAAAATTATGGCGTGCAATTTTGATACGATCATAATTATGCAAATGAGATGCAAAACAATATTTTAGAAAATTCTAGAAAAAAAAGTCACATGACCGTTCAACTTTTTTTTCATGAAATACGTAGCTCTATGGCCAATGCTTCTTTTAAGCGAAAGTTTGAGACTCCTAGACCCTCAGAAAGGTGTTTAAATGAACATGCCATTTTTTGCCTAAAATTCAAAATGGCCGCCGTACCACGTGACCAATATGCGTCATCTTAGGATATGCACTAGATCTCATCAGACTTTACACACATGTGCAAACATTTTCAAGATATGTGCAACGGTTTTCGAATGGCGCTTAGCGAAAAATCTGGCGGAATAATAATAATAATAAATATAGCTGCATAGCAGCAATCACCGGTTTTCAAGACCATGGCACATGGCGAAGTCACATGCAATGCATGGCCATGTATGACTGTTTGCAATAGCCCTCAAAATTAACGTTGGTTCCATGTTTGTATATGTGATAGTGTCCGAGGTATTATAGCCATGCATATTTAATGAGTTCCATGACCATATATAGTCATCAGGTATGTTTGTCAATTCTCTTGTCCAATGTCTTCATTATAGCATTGGTTCAATGTTCCTACTTGTAACAGTGCCTAAGATATTAGAGACTTGCATATTTAATGAGTTCTATGACCATATATGGTCATTTAAAATGTTGGTCAATTCTTTTGTCCAATGCCTTCAGTATAGGTTTGGGTACAAGTCTCTATCTTTAAAAGTGCTCGAGATATTATGGATATGCATATTTAATGAGTTATATGACCATATATGGTCATCGAATGTGTTGGTCAATCCTTTTGTCCAATGTCTTCAATATAACATTGGTTCCATGTTTGTGTTTGCAATAGTGCCTGAGATATTAGAGACATGCATATTTAATGAGTTCTATGACCTTATATGGTCATCGAATGTGTTGGTCAATTCTCTTGTCCAATGTCTTCAATATAGATTTGGGTACATGTCTATATCTTTAAAAGTGATCGAGATATTATGGATATGCATATTTAATGAGTTCTATGACCATATATGGTCATCGAATATGTTGGTCAATTCTTTTGTCCAATGTCTTCAATATAGCATTGGTTCCATGTTTGTACTTGCAATAGTGCCTGAGATATTAGAGACATGCATATTTAATGAGTTGCATGACCATATATGGTCATCCAATATTTTGGTCCATTCTTTTGTCCAATGCCTTCAATATAAGTTTGGGTACATGTCTCTATCTTTAAAAGTGCTCGAGATATTATGGATATGCATTATTAATGAGTTCTATGACCATATATGGTCATTGACTGTGCTTGTCAATTCTTTTGTCCAATGTCTTCAATATAGGGTTGGTACCATGTTTGTACTTGCAATAGTGCAGAAGATATTAGAGACATGCATATTCAATGAGTTCCATGACCATATATGGTCATCGAATGTGTTGGTCAAATCTCTTGTCCAATGTCTTCACTATAGGTTTGGGTACATGTCTATATCTTTAAAAGTGCTCGAGATATTATAGATACGCATATTTAATGAGTTCTATGACCATATATGGTCATCAACTATGTTGATCAATTCTTTTTTTTCAATGTCTTCAATATAACATTGGTTCCATGTTTGTAATTGCAATAGTGCATAAGATATTAGAGACATGCATATTTAATGAGTTTTATGACCATATATGGTCATCAACTATGTTGGTCAATTCTGTTGTCCAATGTCTTCAATATAGGGCTGGTACCATGTTTGTACTTGCAATAGTGCATAAGATATTAGAGACAGCATATTTAATGAGTACTATTACCATATATGGTCATCGATGTTTGTAATTGCAATAGTGCATAAGATATTAGAGACACGCATATTTAATGAGTTATATGACCATATATGGTCATCAACTATGTTGATCAATTCTTTTGTTCAATGTCTTCAATATAACATTGGTTCCATGTTTGTACTTGCAATAGTGCCTGAGATATTAGAGACATGCATATTCAATGAGTTCCATGACCATATATGGTCATCGAATGTGTTGGTCAAATCTCTTGTCCAATGTCTTCACTATAGGTTTGGGTACATGTCTCTATCTTTTAAAGTGCTAGAGATATTATGGATATGCATATTTAAGGAGTTATATGACCATATATGGTCATTGAATATGTTGGTCAATTCTCTCTCCCAATGTCTTCAATATAGCCATGGTTCCATGTTTGTACTTGCAATAGTGCCTGAGATATTAGAGACATGCATATTTGATGAGTTATATGACCATATATGGTCATCCAATATTTTGGTCGATTCTCTTGTCCAATGTCTTCAATATAGCGTTGGTTCCATGTTTGTATATGCAATAGTTCTCAATATATGGCAATTCAATGTGTATCGTATATGGGCCCTCCCCCCTTTCCCATAATGCATCATTGCTGACTATTTTATATAAAATGTGAAAAATATTCATAAATCAACTGCTCCAAAACTACTGGTCGCACTTTCATGATTCTTTGATTAATCTGTAGTATGTATGATGTTCTTCAAAATTATGGCGTGGAATTTTAATACGATCAAAATTATGCAAATGAGATGCAAAACAATATTTCAGAAAATTCTAGAAAAAAAAGTCACATGACCGTTCAACTTTTTTTTCATGAAATACGTAGCTCTAGGACCAATGCTTCTTTTAAGCGAAAGTTTGAGACTCCTAGACCCTCAGAAAGGTGTTTAAATGAGCATGCCATTTTTTGCCTAAAATTCAAAATGGCCGCCGTACCACGTGACCAATATGCGTCATCTTAGGATATGCATTAGATCTCATCATACTTTACAAGCACATGAAAAAATTTTCAAGATATGTGCAACGGTGTTTGAATGGCGCTTAGCGAAAAATCTGGCGGAATAATAATAATAATAATAATAATAATAATAATAAAAAACATAACAATTACAAAAGGTTTCCAAGACATGTGTCTTGAAAACCTAATAAACATAACAATTACAAAAGGTTTCCAAGACATGTGTCTTGAAAACCTAATAATAATAAATATAGCTGCATAGCAGCAATGACCGGTTTTCAAGACCATGGCACATGGCCAAGTCACATGCAATGCATGGCCAGGTATGACTGTTTGCAATAGCCCCCAAAATTAACGTTGGTCCCATGTTTGTATATGTGATAGTGTCCAAGATATTATTGCCATGCATATGTAATGAGTTATATGACCATATATAGTCATCAGGTATGTTTGTCAATTCTCTTGTCCAATGACTTCAATATAGCATTGGTTCCATGTTCCTACCTGCAACAGTGCCTAAGATATTAGAGGCATGTATATTTAATGAGTTCTATGACCATATATGGTCATCTCATATGTTGGACAATTCTCTTGTCCAATGTCTTCAGTATAGGTTTGGGTACATGTCCCTATCTTTAAAAGTGCTCGAGATATTATGGATATGCATACTTAATGAGTTCTATGACCATATATGGTAATCGAATATGTTAGTCAATCCTTTTGTCCAATGTCTTCAATATAGTATTGGTGCCATGTTTGTGCTTACAATAGTACTCGAGATATTAGATACATGCATATTTAATGAGTTGTATGACCATATATGGTCATTGACTGTGTTGGTCAATTATCTTGTCCAATGTCTTCAATATAGCGTTAGTTCCATGTTTGTATATACAGTAGTTCTCAATATATGTCAATTCAATGTGTATTGTATATGGGCCCTTTCCCATAATGCAACATTGCTGACTATTTTATATAAAATGTGAAAAATATTCATAAATCAACTGCTCCAAAACTACTGGTCGCACTTTCATGATTCTTTGATTAATCTGTAGTATGTATGATGTTCTTCAAAATTATGGCGTGGAATTTTGATACGATCAAAATTATGCAAATGAGATGCAAAACAATATTTCAGAAAATTCTAAAAAAAAAAGTCACATGACCGTTCAACTTTTTTTTCATGAAATACGTAGCTCTAGGGCCAATGCTTCTTTTAAGCGAAAGTTTGAGACTCCTAGACCCTCAGAAAGGTGTTTAAATGAGCATGCCATTTTTTGCCTAAAATTCAAAATGGCCGCCGTACCACGTGACCAATATGCGTCATCTTAGAATATGCACTAGATCTCATCAAACTTAACAAATTCTCTTGTCCAATGTCTTCAATATAGCATTGGTTCAATGTTCCTACTTGCAACAGTGGCGAAGATATTAGAGACTTGCATATTTAATGAGTTCTATGACCATATATGGTCATCGAATATGTTGGTCAATCCTTTTGTGCAATGTCTTCAATATAGCATTGGTTCCATGTTTGTGTTTGCGATAGTACCTGAGATATAAGAGACATGCATATTTAATGAGTTCTATGACCATATATGGTCATCGAATGTGTTGGTCAATTTTTTTGTCCAATGCCTTCAATATAGATTTGGGGACATGTCTCTGTCTTTGAAAGTGCTCGAGATATTATGGATATGCATATTTAATGGCTTCTATGACCATATATGGTCATCGAATATGTTAGTCAATTCTCTCGGCCAATGTCTTCAATATAGCGTTAGTTCCATGTTTGTATGTGCAATAGTTCTCAATATATGTCAATTCAATGTGTATCGTATATGGGCCCTCCCCCTTTCCCATAATGCAACATTGCTGACTATTTAATATAAAATGTGAAAAATATTCATAAATCAACTGCTCCAAAACTACTGGTCGCACTTGCATGATTCTTTGATTAATCTGTAGTATGTATGATGTTCTTCAAAATTATGGCGTATATGATTATGGCGCATATTATGACCATATATGGTCATGGAATGTGTTGGTCAATTCTTTTGTTCAATGTCTTCAATATAGCATTGGTTCCATGTTTGTACTTGCAATAGTGCCTGAGATATTAGAGACACGCATATTTAATGAGTTCTATGACCATATATGGTCATACACTATGTTGATCAATTCTTTTGTTCAATGTCTTCAATATAGCATTGGTTCCATGTTTTGTACTTGCAATAGTGCCTGAGATATTAGAGACATGCATATTTAATGAGTTGCATGACCATATATGGTCATCCAATATTTTGGTCAATTCTCTTGTCCAATGTCTTCAATATAGCGTTAGTTCCATGTTTGTATGTGCAATAGTTCTCTATATATGTCAATTCAATGTATATCGTAAATGGGCCCTCCCCCCTTTCCCATAATGCAACATTGCTGGCTATTTTATATAAAATGTGAAAAATATTCATAAATCAACTGCTCCAAAACTACTGGTCGCACTTGCATGATTCTTTGATTGATCTGTAGTATGTATGATGTTCTTCAAAATTATGGCGTAGAAATTTGATACGATCAAAATTATGCAAATGAGATGCAAAACAATATTTCAGAAAATTCTAGAAAAAAAAGTCACATGACCGTTCAACTTTTTTTTCATGAAATACGTAGCTCTAGGGTCAATGCTTCTTTTAAGCGAAAGTTTGAAACTCCTAGACCCTCAGAAAGGTGTTTAAATGAGCATGCCATTTTTCGCCTAAAATTCAAAATGGCCGCCGTACCACGTGACCAATATGCGTCATTTTAGGATATGCACTAGATCTCATCAAACTTTACAAACATATGAAAAAATTTTCCAGATATGTGCAACGGTGTTCGAATGGCGCTTAGCGAAAAATCTGGCGGAATAATAATAATAAAAAACATAACGATTACAATAGGTTTCCAAGACATGTGTCTTGAAAACCTAAATATAGCTGCATAGCAGCAATCAACGGTTTTCAAGACCATGGCACATGGCCAAGTCACATGCAATGCATGGCCAGGTATGACTGTTTGCAATAGCCCTCAAAATTAACGTTGGTCCCATGTTTGTATATGTGATAGTGTCCGAGATATTATTGCCATGCATATGTAATGAGTTATATGACCATTTATAGACATCGGGTATGTTTGTCAATTCTCTTGTCCAATGTCTTCAATATAGCATTGGTTCCATGTCCTGACCTGCAACAGTGCCTAAGATGTTAGAGGCATGCATATTTAATGAGTTGTATGACCATATATGGTCATCTCATATGTTGGACAATTCTCTTGTCCAATGTCTTCAGTATATGTTTGGGTACATGTCAATATCTTTAAAAGTGCTCGAGATATTATGGATATGCATATTTAATGAGTTCTATGACCATATATGGTAATCGAATATGTTGGTCAATCCTTTTGTCCAATGTCTTCAATATAACATTGGTTTCATGTTCGTGCTTGCAATAGTTCCTGAGATATTAGATACATGCATATTTAATGAGTTATATTACCATATATGGTCATCGAATGTGTTGGTCAATTTTCTTGTCCAATACCTTCAATATAGGTTTGGGTACATGTCTCTATCATTAAAAGTCCATATTTAATCAGTTCTATGACCATATATGGTCATCGAATATGTTGGTCAATTCTCTCGTCCTATGTCTTCAATATAGCGTTGGTTCCATGTTTGTACTTGCAATAATGCCTGAGATATTAGAGACACGCATATTTAATGAGTTATATGACCATATATAGTCATCAACTATGTTGATCAATTCTTTTGTTCAATGTCTTCAATATAACATTGGTTCCATGTTTGTACTTGCAATAGTGCCTGAGATATTAGAGACATGCATATTCAATGAGTTCCATGACCATATATGGTCATCGAATGTGTTGGTCAATTCTCTTGTCCAATGTCTTCACTATAGGTTTGGGTACATGTCTATATCTTTAAAAGTGCTCGAGATATTATAGATATGCATATTTAATGAGTTCTATGACCATATATGGTCATCAACTATGTTGGTCAATTCTTTTGTCCAATGTCTTCAATATAGCGTTGGTTCCATGTTTGTACTTGCAATAGTGCCTGAGATATTAGAGACATGCATATTTAATGAGTTGCATGACCATATATGGTCATCCAATATTTTGGTCAATTCTCTTGTCCAATGTCTTCACTATAGGTTTGGGTACATGTCTATATCTTTAAAAGTGCTCGAGATATTATAGATATGCATATTTAATGAGTTCCATGACCATATATAGTCATCGGGTATGTTTGTCAATTCTCTTGTCCAATGTATTTAATATAGCATTGGTTCAATGTTCCTACTTGCAACAGTGCCTAAGATATTAGAGACTTGCATATTTAATGAGTTCTATGACCATATATGGTCATTTAAAATGTTGGTCAATTCTTTTGTCCAATGCCTTCAGTATAGGTTTGGGTACATGTCTCTATCTTTAAAAGTGCTTGAGATATTATGGATATGCATATTTAATGAGTTCTATGACCATATATGGTCATCAACTATGTTGGTCAATTCTTTTCTTCAATGTCTTCAATATAGCATTGCATCCATGTTTGTACTTGCAATCGTGCCTGAGATATTAGAGACATGCATATTAAATGAATTCTATGACCATATATAGTCATTTTATATGTTGGTCATTTTTTTTGTCCAATGCCTTCAATATAGGTTTGGGTATATGTCTACATCATTAAAAGTGCTTGAGATATTATGGATATGCATATTTAATGAGTTCTATGACCATATATGGTCATTTAAAATGTTGGTCAATTCTTTTGTCCAATGCCTTCAGTATAGGTTTGGGTACATGTCTCTATCTTTAAAAGTGCTTGAGATATTATGGATATGCATATTTAATGAGTTCTATGACCATATATGGTCATCAACTATGTTGGTCAATTCTTTTCTCCAATGTCTTCAATATAGCATTGGTTCCATGTTTGTGCTTGCAATCGTGCCTGAGATATTAGAGACATGCATATTAAATGAGTTCTATGACCATATATAGTCATTTTATATGTTGGTCATTCTTTTTGTCCAATGCCTTCAATATAGGTTTGGGTATATGTCTACATCTTTAAAAGTGCTTGAGATATTATGGATATGCATATTTAATGAGTTCTATGACGATATATGGTCATCTACTATGTTGGTCAATTCTTTTGTCCAATGACTTCAATATAGCATTGGTTCCATGTTCCTACCTGCAACAGTGCCTAAGATATTAGAGGCATGCATATTTAATGAGTTCTATGAGCATATATGGTCATCTTATATGTTGGACAATTCTCTTGTCCAATGTCTTCAGTATAGGTTTGGGTACATGTCCCTATCTTTAAAAGTGCTCGAGATATTATGGATATGCATACTTAATGAGTTCTATGACCATATATGGTAATCGAATATGTTGGTCAATCCTTTTGTCCAATGTCTTCAATATAGTATTGGTTCCATGTTTGTGCTTACAATAGTACTCGAGATATTAGAGACATGCATATTTAATGAGTTGTATGACCATATATGGTCATCGACTGTGTTGGTCAATTATCTTGTCCAATGTCTTCAACATAGGTTTGGGTACATGTCTCTATCTTTAAAAGTGTTCGAGATATATGGATATGCATATTTAATCAGTTCTATGACCATATATGGTCATCGAATATGTTGGTCAATTCTCTCGTCCTATGTCTTCAATATAGCGTTGATTCCATGTTTGAACTTGCAATAATGCCTGAGATATTAGAGACACGCATATTTAATGAGTTATATGACCATATATAGTCATACACTATGTTGATCAATTCTTTTGTTCAATGTCTTCAATATAGCATTGGTTCCATGTTTATACTTGCAATAGTGCCTGAGATATTAAAGACATGCATATTTAATGAGTTACATGACCATATATGGTCATCCAATATTTTGGTCAATTCTTTTCTCCAATGTCTTCAATATAGCGTTAGTTCCATGTTTGTACTTGCAATAGTGCCTGAGATATTAGAGACATGCATATTTAATGAGTTGCATGACCATTTATGGTCATCCAATATTTTGGTCAATTCTCTTGTCCAATGTCTTCAATATAGCGTTAGTTCCATGTTTCTATATGCAATAGTTCTCAATATATGTCAATTCAATGTGTATCGTATATGGGCCCTCCCCCCTTTCCCATAATGCAACATTGCTGACTATTTTATATAAAATGTGAAAAATATTCATAAATCAACTGCTCCAAAACTACAGGTCGCACTTCCATGATTCTTTGATTAATCTGTAGTATGTATGATGTTCTTCAAAATTATGGCGTGGAATTTTGATACGATCAAAATTATGCAAATGAGATGCAAAACAATATTTCAGAAAATTCTAGAAAAAAAAGTCACATGACCGTTCAACTTTTTTTTCATGAAATACGTAGCTCTAAGGCCAATGCTTCTTTTAAGCGAAAGTTTGAGACTCCTAGACCCTCAGAAAGGTGTTTAAATGAGCATGCCATTTTTCGTCTTAAATTCAAAGTGGCCGCCGTACCACGTGACCAATATGCGTCATCTTAGGATATGCACTAGATCTCATCAAACTTTACAAATATGTGCAAACATTTTCAAGATATGTGCAACGGTGTTCGAATGGCGCTTAGCGAAAAATCTGGCGGAATAATAATAAAAAACATAACGATTACAATAGGTTTCCAAGACATGTGTCTTGAAAACCTAAATATAGCTGCATAGCAGCAATCACCGGTTTTCAAGACCATGGCACATGGCCAAGTCACATGCAATGCATGGCCATGTATGACTGTTTGCAATAGCCCTGAAAATTAACGTTGGTTCCATATTTGTATATGTGATAGTGTCCGAGATATTATAGCCATGCATATTTAATGAGTTTCATGACCATATATAGTCATCAGGTATGTTTGTCAATTCTCTTGTCCAATGTCTTCAATATAGCATTGGTTCAATGTTCCTACTTGTAACAGTGCCTAAGATATTAGAGACTTGCATATTTAATGAGTTCTATGACCATATATGGTCATTTAAAATGTTGGTCAATTCTTTTGTCCAATGCCTTCAGTATAGGTTTGGGTACATGTCTCTATCTTTAAAAGTGCTCGAGATATTAGAGACATGCATATTTAATGAGTTCTATGACCATATATGGTCATCGAATATGTTGGTCAATTCTTTTGTCCAATGTCTTCAATATAGCGTTGGTTCCATGTTTGTACTTGCAATAATGCCTGAGATATTAGAGACACGCATATTTAATGAGTTCTATGACCATATATGGTCATACAATATGTTGATCAATTCTTTTGTTCAATGTTTTCAATATAGCATTGGTTCCATGTTTGTACTTGCAATAGTGCCTGTGATATTAAAGACATGCATATTTAATGAGTTCTATGACCATATATGGTCATCGAATATGTTGGTCAATTCTCTCGGCCAATGTCTTCAATATAGCGTTGGTTCCATGTTTGTACTTGCAGTAGTGCCTGAGATATTAGAGACATGCATATTTAATGAGTTGCATGACCATATATGGTCATCCAATATTTTGGTCAATTCTCTTGTCCAATGTCTTCAATATAGCGTTAGTTCCATGTTTGTATATACAATAGTTTTCAATTTATGTCAATTCAATGTGTATCATATATAGGCCCTCCCCCCTTTCCCATAATGCAACATTGCTGACTATTTTATATAAAATGTGAAAAATATTCATAAATCAACTGCTCCAAAACTACTGGTCGCACTTTCATGATTCTTTGATTAATCTGTAGTATGTATGATGTTCTTCAAAACTATGGCGTGGAATTTTGATACGATCAAAATTATGCAAATGAGATGCAAAACAATATTTCAGAAAATTCTAGAAAAAAAAGTCACATGACCGTTCAACTTTTTTTTCATGAAATACGTAGCTCTAGGGTCAATGCTTCTTTTAAGCGAAAGTTTGAGACTCCTAGACCCTCAGAAAGGTGTTTAAATGAGCATGCCATTTTTCGCCTTAAATTCAAAATGGCCGCCGTACCACGTGACCAATATGCGTCATCTTAGGATATGCACTAGATCTCATCAAACTTAACAAACATGTGAAACAATTTTCCAGATATGTGCAACGATGTTCGAATGGCGCTTAGCGAAAAATCTGGCGGAATAATAATAATAATAAATATAGCTGCATAGCAGCAATGACCGGTTTTCAAGACCATGGCACATGGCCAAGTCACATGCAATGCATGGCCAGGTATGACTGTTTGCAATAGCCCCCAAAATTAATGTTGGTCCCATGTTTGTATATGTGATAGTGTCCAAGATATTATTGCCATGCATATGTAATGAGTTATATGACCATATATAGTCATCAGGTATGTTTGTCAATTCTCTTGTCCAATGACTTCAATATAGCATTGGTTCCATGTTCCTACCTGCAACAGTGCCTAAGATATTAAAGGCATGCATATTTAATGAGTTCTATGACCATATATGGTCATCTCATATGTTGGAGAATTCTCTTGTCCAATGTCTTCAGTATAGGTTTGGGTACATGTCCCTATCTTTAAAAGTGCTCGAGATATTATGGATATGCATATTTAATCAGTTCTATGACCATATATGGTCATCGAATATGTTGGTCAATTCTCTCGTCCTATGTCTTCAATATAGCGTTGGTTCCATGTTTGTACTTGCAATAATGCCTGAGATATTAGAGACACGCATATTTAATAAGTTATATGACCATATATGGTCATCAACTATGTTGATCAAATCTTTTGTTCAATGTCTTCAATATAACATTGGTTCCATGTTTGTACTTGCAATAGTGCCTGAGATATTAGAGACATGCATATTCAATGAGTTCCATGACCATATATGGTCATCGAATGTGTTGGTCAATTCTCTTGTCCAATGTCTTCACTATAGGTTTGGGTACATGTCTATATCTTTAAAAGAGCTCGAGATATTATAGATATGCATATTTAATGAGTTCTATGACCATATATGGTCATCAACTATGTTGGTCAATTCTTTTGTCCAACGTTTTCAATATAGCGTTGGTTCCATGTTTGTACTTGCAATAGTGCCTGAGATATTAGAGACATGCATATTTAATGAGTTGCATGACCATATATGGTCATCCAATATTTTGGTCAATTCTCTTGTCCAATGTCTTCAATATAGCGTTAGTTCCATGTTTGTATATACAATAGTTCTCAATATATGTCAATTCAATGTGTATCGTATATGGGCCCTCCCCCCTTTCCCACAATGCAACATTGCTGACTATTTTATATAAAATGTGAAAAATATTCATAAATCAACTGCTCCAAAACTACTGGTCGCACTTTCACGATTCTTTGATTAATCTGTAGTATGTATGATGTTCTTCAAAATTATGGCGTGGAATTTCGATACGATCAAAATTATGCAAATGAGATGCAAAACAATATTTCAGAAAATTCTAAAAAAAAAAGTCACATGACCGTTCAACTTTTTTTTCATGAAATACGTAGCTCTAGGGCCAATGCTTCTTTTAAGCGAAAGTTTGAGACTCCTAGACCCTCAGAAAGGTGTTTAAATGAGCATGCCATTTTTTGCCTAAAATTCAAAATGGCCGCCGTACCACGTGACCAATATGAGTCATCTTAGGATATGCATTAGATCTCATCAAACTTTACAAACATATGAAAAATTTTTTAAGATATGTGCAACGGTGTTCGAATGGCGCTTAGCGAAAAATCTGGCGGAATAATAATAATAATAATAAATATAGCTGCATAGCAGCAATCACCGGTTTTCAAGACCATGGCACATGGCCAAGTCACATGCAATGCATGGCCATGTATGACTGTTTGCAATAGCCCTGAAAATTAATGTTGGTTCCATGTTTGTATATGTGATAGTGTCCCAGATATTATAGCCATGCATATTTAATGAGTTCCATGACCATATATAGTCATCGGGCATGTTTGTCAATTCTCTTGCCCAATGTCTTCAATATAGCATTGGTTCAATGTTCCTACTTGTAACAGTGCCTAGGATATTAGAGACTTGCATATTTAATGAGTTATATGACCATATATGGTTATTTAAAATATTGGTCAATTCTTTTGTCCAATGCCTTCAGTATAGGTTTGGGTACATGTCTCTATCTTTAAAAGTGCTCGAGATATTATGGATATGCATATTTAATGAGTTCTATGACTATATATGGTCATCGAATGTGTTGGTCAATCCTTTTGTCCAATGTCTTCAATATAACATTGGATTCATGTTTGTGTTTGCAATAGTGCCTGAGATATTAGAGACATGCATATTTAATGAGTTCTATGACCATATATGGTCATCGAATGTGTTGGTCAATTCTCTTGTCCAATGTCTTCAATATAGGTTTGGGTACATGTCTATATCTTTAAAAGTGCTCGAGATATTATGGATATGCCTATTTAATGAGTTATATGACCATATATGGTTATTTAAAATATTGGTCAATTCTTTTGTCCAATGTCTTCAATATAGCATTGGTTCCATGTTTGTACTTGCAATAGTGCCTGAGATATTAGAGACATGCATATTTAATGAGTTCTATGACCACATATGGTCATCGAATGTGTTGGTCAATTCTCTTGTCCAATGTCTTCAATATAGGTTTGGGTACATGTCTATATCTTTAAAAGTGATCGAGATATTATAGATATGCATGTTTAATGAGTTCTATGACCATATATGGTCATCGAATATGTTGGTCAATTCTTTTGTCCAATGTCTTCAATATAGCATTGGTTACATGTTTGTACTTGCAATAGTGCATAATATATTAGAGACATGCATATTTAATGAGTTCTATGACCATATATGGTCATCAACTATGTTGGTCAATTCTGTTGTCCAATGTCTTCAATATAGGGTTGGTACAATGTTTGTACTTGCAATAGTGCATAATATATTAGAGACATGCGTATTTAATGAGTTCTATGACCATATATGGTCATCAACTATGTTCGTCAATTCTTTTGTTCAATGCTTTCAATATAGGTTTGGGTACATGTCTCTATCTTTTAAAGTGCTAGAGATATTATGGATATGCATATTTAAGGAGTTCTATGGCCATATATGGCCATCAACTATGTTGGTCAATTCTTTTGTCCAATGTCTTCAATATAGCATTGGTTCCATATTTGTACTTGCAATAGTGCATGAGATATTAGAGACATGCATATTTAATGAGTTATATGACCATATATGGTCATTGAATATGTTGGTCAATTCTCTCGTCCAATGTCTTCAATATAGCCATGGTTCCATGTTTGTGCTTGCAATAGTGCCTGAGCTATTAGAGACATGCATATTTAATGAGTTGCATGACCATATATGGTCATCGAATGTGTTGGTCAATTCTCTTGTCCAATGCTTTCAATATAGGTTTAGGTACATGTCTCTATCTTTTAAAGTGCTAGAGATATTATGGATATGCATATTTAATGAGTTCTATGACCATATATGGTCATCAACTATGTTGGTCAATTCTTTTGTTCAATGTCTTCAATATAGCATTGGTTCCATGTTTGTACTTGCAATAGTGCATGAGATATTAGAGACATGCATATTTAATGAGTCATATGACCATATATGGTCATTGAATATGTTGGTCAATTCTCTCGTCCAATGTCTTCAATATAGCCATGGTTCCATGTTTGTACTTGCAATAGTGCATGAGATATTAGAGACATGCATATTTAATGAGTTTTATGTCCATATATGGTCATCCAATATTTTGGTCAATTCTCTTGTCCAATGTCTTCAATAAAGCGTTGGTTCCATGTTTGTATATGCAATAGTTTTCAATATATGGCAATACAATGTGTATCGTATTAAGGGCCCTCCCCCCTTTCCCATAATGCATCATTGCTCACTATTTTATATAAAATGTGAATAATATTCATAAATCAACTCCTCCAAAACTGTTGGTCGCACTTTCATGATTCTTTGATTAATCGGTAGTATGTATGATGTTCTTCAAAATTATGGCGTGGAATTTTGATACGATCAAAATTATGCAAATGAGATGCAAAACAATATTTCAGAAAATTCTAGAAAAAAAAGTCACATGACCGTTCAACTTTTTTTTCATGAAATACGTAGCTCTAGGGCCAATGCTTCTTTTAAGCGAAAGTTTGAGACTCCTAGACCCTCAGAAAGGTGTTTAAATGAGCATGCCATATTTCGTCTTAAATTCAAAATGGCCGCCGTACCACGTGACCAACATGCGTCATCTTAGGATATGCACTAGATCTCATCAACCTTTACAAACATATGAAAATTTTTTCCAGATATGTGCAACGGTGTCGAAATGGCGCTTAGCGAAAAAATCTGGCGGAATAATAAAAAACATAACGATTACAATAGGTTTCCAAGACATGTGTCTTGAAAACCTAATAATAAATATAGCTGCGTTGCAGCAATGTCGGGTTTCGAGCCCACTGACTTATTAGCAGCGTTCCAAAATCAGCATCATTGACAATAATATATTAAAGGAAATTGCATGGCCTTCATACTAAACATGTTGCATGTTCCTGTCTGTTACAGTGCTTAAGGTATTACAATCTTGCATATTTAATGATGTCCCATGACCATATATGGTCATCGGATGTTTTTGTCAGCTCTGTTGTGCAATAACTTCAATATTGCATTGGTTGCATTTTCCTATCTGTAACAGTGCTTGAGATATAACATTTATGCATATTTGATGAGGTCACATGACCATATGTGGTCATCACATTAGTTAGTCACATCTCTTGTTCCATAGATTCGATATTGCACAGGTTGCATGTTCCCGTCTGTAACAGTGCTTGAGTTATTACATTTATGCATATTTAATGATGTCACATGACCGTGTTTGGGCATCAGATGTGTTAGTTACATATCTTGTCTCATAGCTTCGATATTGCACAGGTTGTGTGTTTCTATCTGTTACTGTGTTTCAAATATAACATTTATGCATATTTGATGAGGTCACATGACCATATATGGTCATCACATTAGTTAGTCACATCTCTTGTTCCATAGATTCGATATTGTACAGGTTGCATGTTCCCGTCTGTAATAGTGCTTGAGTTATTACATTTATGCTTATTTGACGAGGTCACATGACCATATATGGTCATCGGATATGTTAGTGACTTCTGTTGTGCAATAGCTTCAATATTGCACTGGTTGCATGTTCCTATCTGTAACAGTGCTTCAGATATAACATTTATGCATATTTGATGAGGTCACATGACCATATATGGTCATCGGATGTGTTAGTCACATCTGTTGTGCAATAGCTTCAATATTGCACTGGTTGCATGTTCCTATCTGTAACAGTACTTGAGTTATTACATTTATGCATATTTGATGAAATTACATGACCATATATGGTCATCACATTAGTTAGCCACATCTCTTGTCTCATAGCTTCGATATTGCATAGGTTGCATGACTCTATCTGTGATTCTGCTTGAGATATTACAATTATGCATATTTAATGACGTCACATGACCATATACGGTCATCACATTAGTTACTCACATCTCATGTCCCACAGCTTCGATTTTGCACAGGTTGCATGTTTATGTCTGTAACAGTTCTTGAGAGAATTCAATTATGCATATTTAATGAAGTCACATGACCATATATGGTCATCACATTAGTTAGCCACATCTGTTGACCCATACCTTCGATATTGCACAGGTTGCATGTCCCTAACTCTTGCAGTGCTTGATATATTATATTTATGCATATTCAATGAGGTCGCATGACCATATATGGTCATCTTGTTTGTTAGTAAAATTTCATGTACCATCACTTCAATATTGCACTGGTTGCATGTTCCCGTCTGTAACTGTGCTTGAGTTATTACATTTATGCATATTTGATGAAGTCACATGACCATATATGGTCATCACATTAGTTAGTCACATCTCGTGTCTTATAGCTTCGATATTGCACAGGTTGCATGTCCCTATCTGTAACAGTGCTTGATATATTACATTTATGCATATTTAATGAGATCACATGACCATATATGGTCATCTTGTTTGTTAGTAGAATTTCATGTACCATCACTTCAATATTGCACTGGTTGCATGTTCCTATCTGTAACAGTGCTTGAGATATTGCAATTATGTCTATAAAATGAGGTCACATGACCATATAAAAGAACAAAAAAATATGAAAAAACATTCTAAAATCTTCTTATAAAAAACGGCTTATCGCCTGGACTCGATATTTTGGAATTAAATACTATGTCATATGATCTTTCAAAGTTATTCAGGGTTAGTTGATTTGTCGAAAATTATGCAAATGAGATGCAAAACAAAATTTAAAAAAATTCTAAAAAAAAAAGTCACGTGACCGCTAAAGTTTTTTTTGATGAGATTTGTAGCCCTTGTCGCACTGCTACTATCATAAAAAAATTGGAGCACTCAGACCCTCAGAAAGGTGCGCAATTCGTCATTGAAAATTTCGCCTTTAATCCAAGATGGCGGCCTGGTCATGTGACCTACGTGTCTGAACTTAGGATATGCACCAGATCTCATATAGCTTTACCATTGTGGCAAGTATTGAATTGATCGGTCCAACGGCGTTGACATAAAGCGTGACCAAAAATTTAGGCGGAAGAATAATAATAATAATAATAATAATAATAATAATAAACGGAACAATTACAAAAGGGTTTCGACCAAATGGGCTCGAAACCCTAATAATAATAAATATAGCTGCATAGCAGCAATCACCGGTTTTCAAGACCATGGCACATGGCCAAGTCACATGCAATGCATGGCCATGTATGACTGTTTGCAATAGCCCTGAAAATTAACGTTGGTTCCACGTTTGTATATGTGATAATGTCCGAGATATTATAGCCATGCATATTTAATGAGTTCCATGACCATATATAGTCATCGGATATGTTTGTCAATTCTCTTGTCCAATGTCTTCAATATAGCATTGGTTCAATGTTCCTACTTGCAACAGTGCCTCAGATATTAGAGACTTGCATATTTTATGAGTTCTATGACCATATATGGTCATGTAAAATGTTGGTCAATTCTTTTGTCCAATGCCTTCAGTATAGGTTTGGGTACATGTCTCTATCTTTAAAAGTGCTCTAGATATTATGGATATGCATATTTAATGAGTTCTATGACCATTTATGGTCATCGAATGTATTGGTCAATTCTCTTGTCCAATGTCTTCAATATAGGTTTGGGTACATGTCTCTATCTTTAAAAGTGCTCGAGATATTATGGATATGCATTTTTAATGAGTTCTATGACCATATATGGTCATTGACTGTGCTGGTCAATTCTTTTCTCCAATGTCTTCAATATAGCATTTGTTCCATGTTTGTACTTGCAATTGTGCCTGAGATATTAGAGACATGTATATTTAATGAGTTCTATGACCATATATGGTCATCGAATATGTTGGTCAATTTTCTTGTCCAATGCCTTCAATATAAGTTTGGGTACATGTCTCTATCTTTAAAAGTGCTCGAGATATTATGGATATGCATTTTTAATGAGTTCTATGACCATATATGGTCATCGATTGTGTTGGTCAATTCTCTTCTTCAATATCTACAATATAGCGTTGGTTCCGTGTTTGTACTTGCAATAGTGCATGAGATATTAGGGACATGCATATTTAATGAGTTCTATGACCATATATGGTCATCGAATATGTTGGTCAATTCTCTCGTCCAATGTCTTCAATATAGCGTTAGTTGCATGTTTGTATATGCAATAGTTCTCAATATATGTCAATTCAATGTTTATCGTATATGGGCCCTCCCCCCTTTCCCATAATGCAACATTGCTGACTATTTTATATAAAATGTGAAAAATATTCATAAATCAACTGCTCCAAAACTACTGGTCGCACGTTCACGATTCTTTGATTAATCTGTAGTATGTATGATGTTCTTAAAAATTATGGCGTGGAATTTTGATACGATCAAAATTATGCAAATGAGATGCAAAACAATATTTCAGAAAATTCTAGAAAAAAAAGTCACATGACCGTTCAACTTTTTTTTCATGAAATATGTAGCTCTAGGGCCAATGCTTCTTTTAAGCGAAAGTTTGAGACTCCTAGACCCTCAGAAAGGTGTTTAAATGAGCATGCCATTTTTTGCCTAAAATTCAAAATGGCCGCCGTACCACGTGACCAATATGCGTCATCTTAGGATATGCACTAGATCTCATCAGACTTTACAAACATCTGAAAAAATTTTCAAGATATGTGCAACGGTGTTCGAATGGCGCTTAGCGAAAAATCTGGCGGAATAATAATAATAATAAATATAGCTGCATAGCAGCAATGACCGGTTTTCAAGACCATGGCACATGGCCAAGTCACATGCAATGCATGGTCAGGTATGACTGTTTGCAATAGCCCCCAAAATTAACGTTGGTCCCATGTTTGTATATGTGATAGTGTCCAAGATATTATTGCCATGCATATGTAATAAGTTATATGACCATATTTAGTCATCAGGTATGTTTGTCGATTCTCTTGTCCAATGACTTCAATATAGCATTGGTTCCATGTTCCTACCTGCAACAGTGCCTAAGATATTAGAGGCATGCATATTTAATGAGTTCTATGACCATATATGGTCATCTCATATGTTGGACAATTCTCTTGTCCAATGTCTTCAATATAGGTTTGGGTACATGTTTCTATCTTTAAAAGTGTTCGAGATATATGGATATGCATATTTAATCAGTTCTATGACCATATATGGTCATCGAATATGTTGGTCAATTCTCTCGTCCTATGTCTTCAATATAGCGTTGATTCCATGTTTGAACTTGCAATAATGCCTGAGATATTAGAGACACGCATATTTAATGAGTTATATGACCATATATGGTCATACACTATGTTGATCAATTCTTTTGTTCAATGTCTTCAATATAGCATTGGTTCCATGTTTATACTTGCAATAGTGCCTGAGATATTAAAGACATGCATATTTAATGAGTTACACGACCATATATGGTCATCCAATATTTTGGTCAATTCTCTTGTCCAATGTCTTCAATATAGCGTTAGTTCCATGTTTGTACTTGCAATAGTGCCTGAGATATTAGAGACATGCATATTTAATGAGTTGCATGACCATTTATGGTCATCCAATATTTTGGTCAATTCTCTTGTCCAATGTCTTCAATATAGCGTTAGTTCCATGTTTGTATATGCAATAGTTCTCAATATATGTCAATTCAATGTGTATCGTATATGGGCCCTCCCCCCTTTCCCATAATGCAACATTGCTGACTATTTTATATAAAATGTGAAAAATATTCAAAAATCAACTGCTCCAAAACTACTGGTCGCACTTCCATGATTCTTTGATTAATCTGTAGTATGTATGATGTTCTTCAAAATTATGGCGTGGAATTTTGATACGATCAAAATTATGCAAATGAGATGCAAAACAATATTTCAGAAAATTCTAGAAAAAAAAGTCACATGACCATTCAACTTTTTTTTTCTGATATACGTAGCTCTAGGGCCAATGCTTCTTTTAAGCGAAAGTTTGAGACTCCTAGGCCCTCAGAAAGGTGTTTAAATGAGCATGCCATTTTTCGCCTTAAATTCAAAATGGCCGCCGTACCACGTGACCAACATGCGTCATCTTAGGATATGCATTAGATCTCATCAAACTTTACAAATATATGAAAACATTTTCAAGATATGTGCAACGGTGTTCAAATGGCGCTTAGCGAAAAATCTGGCGGAATAATAATAATAATAATAATAATAATAATAATAATAATAATAATAATAATAATAAAAAACATAACAATTACAAAAGGTTTCCAAGACATGTGTCTTGAAAACCTAATAATAATAAAAACATAACAATTACAAAAGGTTTCCAAGACATGTGTCTTGAAAACCTAATAAATATAGCTGCGTTGCAGCAATGGCGGGTTTCGAGCCCACTGACTTATTAGCAGCATTCCAAAATCAGCATCATTGACAATAATATATTTAAGGAAATTGCATGGCCTTCATACTAAACATGTTGCATGTTCCTGTCTGTAACAGTGCTTAGGGTATTACAATCTTGCATATTTAATGATGTCCCATGACCATATATGGTCATCGGATGTTTTTATCAGCTCTGTTGTGCAATAACTTCAATATTGCATTGGTTGCATTTTCCTATCTGTAACAGTGCTTGAGATATAATATTTATGCATATTTGATGAGGTCACATGACCGTATGTGGTCATCACATTAGTTAGTCACATCTCTTGTTCCATAGATTCGATATTGCACAGGTTGCATATTCCCGTCTGTAATAGTGCTTGAGTTATTACATTTATGCTTATTTGATGAGGTCACATGACCATATATGGTCAACGGATATGTTAGTCACTTCTGTTGTGCAATAGCTTCAATATTGCACTGGTTGCATGTTCCTATCTGTAACAGTGCTTGAGATATAACATTTATGCATATTTGATGAGGTCACATGACCATATATGGTCATCGGATGTGTTAGTCACTTCTGTTGTGCAATAGCTTCAATATTGCACTGGTTGCATGTTCCTATCTGTAACAGTGCTTGAGTTATTACATTTATGCATATTTGATGAAGTTACATGACCATATATGGTCATCACATTAGTTAGTCATATCTCTTGTCACATAGCTTCGATATTGCATAGGTTGCATGTCTCTATCTGTGATTCTGCTTGAGATATTACAATTATGCATATTTAATGACGGCACATGACCATATACGGTCATCACATTAGTTACTCACATCTCATGTCCCATAGCTTCGATTTTGCACAGGTTGCATGTTTCTATCTGTAACAGTGCTTGAGATAATTCAATTATGCATATTTAATGAAGTCACATGACCATATATGGTCATCACATTAGTTTGTCACATCTCTTGACCCATACCTCCGATATTGCACAGGTTGCATGTAACTAACTCTTGCAGTGCTTGATATATTACATTTATGCATATTCAATGAGGTCACATGACCATATATAGTCATCTTGTTTGTTAGTAAAATTTCATGTACCATCACTTCAATATTGCACTGGTTGCATGTTCCCGTCTGTAACTGTGCTTGAGTTATTACATTTATGCATATTTGATGAAGTCACATGATCATATATGGTCATCACATTAGTTAGTCACATCTCGTGTCTTATAGCTTCGATATTGCACAGGTTGCATGTCCTTATCTGTAACAGTGCTTGATATATTACATTTATGCATATTTAATGAGATCACATGACCATATATGGTCATCTTGTTTGTTAGTAGAATTTCATGTACCATCACTTCAATATTGCACTGGTTGCATGTTCCTATCTGTAACAGTGCTTGAGATATTGCAATTATGTCTAAAAAATGAGGTCACGTGACCATGTAAAAGAACAAAAAAATATGGAAAAACATTCTAAAATCTTCTTATAAAAAACGGCTTATCGCCTGGACTCAATATTTTGGAATTAAATACTATGTCATATGATCTTTCAAAGTTATTCAGGGTTAGTTGATTTGTCGAAAATTATGCAAATGAGATGCAAAACAAAATTTAAAAAAATTCTTAAAAAAAAAGTCACGTGACCGCTAAAGTTTTTTTTGATGAAATTTGTAGCCCTTGTCGCACTGCTACTATCATAAAAAAATTGGAGTACTCAGACCCTCAGAAAGGTGCGCAATTCGGCATTGAAAATTTCGCATTTAATCCAAGGTGGCGGCCTGGTCATGTGACCTATGTGTCTGAACTTAGGATATGCACCAGATCTCATATAGCTTTACCATTGTGGCAAGTATTGAATTGATCGGTCCAACGGCGTTGACATAAAGCGTGACCAAAAATTTAGGCGGAATCATAATAATAATAAATATAGCTGCGTTGCAGCAATGTCGGGTTTCGAGCCCACTGACTTATTAGCAGCATTCCAAAATCAGCATCATTGACAATAATATATTAAAGGAAATTGCATGGCCTTCATACTAAACATGTTACATGTTCCTGTCTGTAACAGTGCTTAAGGTATTACAATCTTGCATATTTAATGATGTCACATGACCATATATGGTCATCGGATGTTTTTGTCAGCTCTGTTGTGCAATAACTTCAATATTGCATTGGTTGCATTTAACTATCTGTAACAGTGCTTGAGATATAACATTTATGCATATTTGATGAGGTCACATGACCATGTGTGGTCATCACATTAGTTAGTCACATCTCTTGTTCCATAGATTCGATATTGCACAGGTTGCATGTTCCCGTCTGTAACAGTGCTTGAGTTATTACATTTATGCATATTTAATGATGTCACATGACCGTGTATGGGCATCAGATGTGTTAGTCACATATCTTGTCTCATAGCTTCGATATTGCACAGGTTGTGTGTTTCTATCTGTTACTGTGTTTCAAATATAACATTTATGCATATTTGATGAGGTCACATGACCATATATGGTCATCACATTAGTTAGTCACATCTCTTGTTCCATAGATTCGATATTGCACAGGTTGCATGTTCCCGTCTGTAATAGTGCTTGAGATATAACATTTATGCATATTTGATGAGGTCACATGAACATATATGGTCATCGGATGTGTTAGTCACTTCTGTTGTGCAATAGCTTCAATATTGCACTGGTTGCATGTTCCTATCTGTAACAGTGCTTGAGTTATTACATTTATGCATATTTGATGAAATTACATGACCATATATGGTCATCACATTAGTTAGCCACATCTCTTGTCTCATAGCTTCGATATTGCATAGGTTGCATGTCTCTATCTGTGATTCTGCTTGAGATATTACAATTATGCATATTTAATGAGGTCACATGACCATATACGGTCATCACATTAGTTACTCACATCTCATGTCCCACAGCTTCGATTTTGCACAGGTTGCATGTTCATGTCTGTAACATTGCTTGAGATAATTCAATTATGCATATTTAATGAAGTCACATGACCATATATGGTCATCACATTAGTTAGTCACATCTCTTGACCCATACCTTCGATATTGCACAGGTTGCATGTCCCTAACTCTTGCAGTGCTTGATATATTACATTTATGCATATTCAATGAGGTCACATGACCATATAAGGTCATCTCGTTTGTTAGTAAAATTTCATGTACCATCACTTCAATATTGCACTGGTTGCATGTTCCCGTCTGTAACTGTGCTTGAGTTATTACATTTATGCATATTTGATGAAGTCACATGACCATATATGGTCATCACATTAGTTAGTAACATCTCGTGTCTTATATGTTCGATATTGCACAGGTTGCGTGTCCCTATCTGTAACAGTGCTTGATATATTACATTTATGCATATTTAATGAGATCACATGACCATATATGGTCATCTTGTTTGTTAGTAGAATTTCATGTACCATCACTTCAATATTGCACTGGTTGCATGTTCCTAACTGTAACAGCGCTTAAGATATTGCAATTATGTCTATAAAATGAGGTCACGTGACCATATAAAAAAACAAAAAAATATGAAAAAACATTCTAAAATCTTCTTATAAAAAACGGCTTATCGCCTGGACTTCCATATTTTGGAATTAAATACTATGTCATATGATCTTTCAAAGTTATTCAGGGTTAGTTGATTTGTCGAAAATTATGCAAATGAGATGCAAAACAAAATTTCAAAAAATTCTATAAAAAAAAGTCACGTGACCGCTAAAGTTTTTTTTGATGAAATTTGTAGCCCTTGTCGCACTGCTACTATCATAAAAAAATTGGAGCACTCAGACCCTCAGAAAGGTGCGCAATTCGGCATTGAAAATTTCGCCTTTAATCCAAGATGGCGGCCTGGTCATGTGACCTATGTGTCTGAACTTAGGATATGCACCAGATCTCATACAGCTTTACCATTGTGGCAAGTATGGAACTGATCGGTCCAACGGTGTTGACATAAAGCGTGACCAAAAATTTAGGCGGAAGAATAATAATAATAATAATAATAATAATAATAAATATAGCTGCGTTGCAGCAATGTCGGGTTTCGAGCCCACTGACTTATTAGCAGCGTTCCAAAATCAGCATCATTGACAATAATATACTAAAGGAAATTGCATGGCCTTCATACTAAACATGTTACATGTTCCTGTCTGTAACAGTGCTTAAGATATTACAATTATGCATATTTAATGAAGTCACATGACCATATATGGTCATCGGATGTTTTTGTCAGCTCTGTTGTGCAATAACTTCAATATTGCATTGGTTGCATGTTCCTATCTGTAACAGTGCTTGACATATAACATTTATGCATATGTGATGAGGTCACATGACCATATATGGTCATCACATTAGTTAGTCACATCTCTTGTTCCATATATTCGATATTGCACAGGTTGCATGTTCCAGTCTGTAACAGTGCTTGAGTTATTACATTTATGAATATTTAATGATGTCACATGACCGTGTATGGTCATCAGATGTTTTAGTCATCTGTCTTGTGCAAGACCTTCAATATTGCACTAGTTGCATGTTCCTGTCTGTAACAGTGCTTGAGTTATTACATTTATGCATATTTGATTAGGTCACATGACCATATATGGTCATCACATTAGTTAGTCACATCTCTTGTCTCATAGCTTCGATATTGCACAGGTTGCATGTTCCCATCTGTAACAGTGCTTGAGTTATTACATTTATGCATATTTGATGAAGTCACATGACCATATATGGTCATCACATTAGTTCGTCACATCTCATGTCTTATAGCTTCGATATTGCACAGGTTGCATGTCCCTATCTGTAACAGTGCTTGATGTATTACATTTATGCATATTTAATGAGGTCACATGACCATATATAGTCATCACATTAGTTAGTCACATCTCGTGTCTTATAGCTTCGATATTGCACAGGTTGCATGTTCCCATCTGTAACAGTGCTTGAGTTATTACATTTATGCATATTTGATGAAGTCACATGACCATATATGGTCATCACATTAGTTCGTCACATCTCATGTCTTATAGCTTCGATATTGCACAGGTTGCATGTCCCTATCTGTAACAGTGTTTGATATATTACATTTATGCATATTTAATGTGGTCACATGACCATATATGGTCATCTTGTTCGTTAGTAAAATTTCATGTACCATCACTTCAATATTGCACTGGTTGCATATTCCTATCTGTAACAGTGCTTGAGATATTGCAATTATGTCTATAAAATGAGGTCACGTGACCATATAAAAGAACAAAAAAAATATGAAAAAACATTCTAAAATCTTCTTATAAAAAACGGCTTATCGCCTGGATTTCATATTTTGGAATTAAATACTATGTCATATGATCTTTCAAAGTTATTCAGGGTTAGTTGATTAGTCGAAAATTATGCAAATGAGATGCAAAACAAAATTAAAAAAATTCTAGAAAAAAATTAGTCACGTGACCGCTAAAGTTTTTTTTGATGAAATTTGTAGCCCTTGTCGCACTGCTACTATCATAAAAAAATTGGAGCACTCAGACCCTCAGAAAGGTGCGCAATTCGGCATTGAAAATTTCGCCTTTAATCCAAGATGGCGGCCTGGTCATGTGACCTATGTGTCTGAACTTAGGATATGCACCAGATCTCATACAGCTTTACCATTGTGGCAAGTATGGAACTGATCGGTCCAACGGTGTTGACATAAAGCGTGACCAAAAATTTAGGCGGAAGAATAATAATAATAAATATAGCTGCGTTGCAGCAATGTCGGGTTTCGAGCCCACTGACGTATTAGCAGCGTTCCAAAATCAGCATCATTGACAATAATATATTAAAGGAAATTGCATGGCTTTCATACTAAACATGTTACATGTTCCTGTCTGTAACAGTGCTTAAGGTATTACAATCTTGCATATGTAATAATGTCCCATGACCATATTCGGTCATCGGATGTTTTTTTCTGCTCTGTTGTACAATAACTTCAATATTGCATTGGTTGCATGTTCCTATCTGTAACAGTGCTTGAGATATAACATTTGTGCATATTTGATGAGGTCACCTGACCATATATGGTCATCACATTAGTTAGTCACATCTCTTGTTCCATAGATTCGATATTGCACAGGTTGCATATTCCCGTCTGTAATAGTGCTTGAGTTATTACATTTATGCTTATTTGATGAGGTCACATGACCATATATGGTCAACGGATATGTTAGTCACTTCTGTTGTGCAATAGCTTCAATATTGCACTGGTTGCATGTTCCTATCTGTAACAGTGCTTGAGATATAACATTTATGCATATTTGATGAGGTCACATGACCATATATGGTCATCGGATGTGTTAGTCACTTCTGTTGTGCAATAGCTTCAATATTGCACTGGTTGCATGTTCCTATCTGTAACAGTGCTTGAGTTATTACATTTATGCATATTTAATGACGGCACATGACCATATACGGTCATCACATTAGTTACTCACATCTCATGTCCCATAGCTTCGATTTTGCACAGGTTGCATGTTTCTATCTGTAACAGTGCTTGAGATAATTCAATTATGCATATTTAATGAAGTCACATGACCATATATGGTCATCACATTAGTTAGTCACATCTCTTGACCCATACCTCCGATATTGCACAGGTTGCATGTAACTAACTCTTGCAGTGCTTAATATATTACATTTATGCATATTTAATGAGATCACATGACCATATATGGTCATCTTGTTTGTTAGTAGAATTTCATGTACCATCACTTCAATATTGCACTGGTTGCATGTATCTATCTGTAACAGTGCTCGAGATATTGCAATTATGTCTAAAAAATGAGGTCATGTGACCATGTAAAAGAACAAAAAAATATGGAAAAACATTCTAAAATCTTCTTATAAAAAACGGCTTATCGCCTGGACTCAATATTTTGGAATTAAATACTATGTCATATGATCTTTCAATGTTATTCAGGGTTAGTTAATTTGTCGAAAATTATGCAAATGAGATGCAAAACAAAATTTAAAAAAATTCTAAAAAAAAAAGTCACGTGACCGCTAAAGTTTTTTTTGATGAAATTTGTAGCCCTTGTCGCACTGCTACTATCATAAAAAAATTGGAGCACTCAGACCCTCAGAAAGGTGCGCAATTCGGCATTGAAAATTTCGCCTTTAATCCAAGATGGCGGCCTGGTCATGTGACCTATGTGTCTGAACTTAGGATATGCACCAGATCTCATACAGCTTTACCATTGTGGCAAGTATGAAACTGATCGGTCCAACGGTGTTGACATAAAGCGTGACCAAAAATTTAGGCGGAAGAATAATAATAATAATAATAATAATAATAATAATAAACGGAACAATTACAAAAGGGTTTCGACCAAATGGGCTCGAAACCCTAAATATAGCTGCGTTGCAGCAATGTCGGGTTTCGAGCCCACTGACTTATTAGCAGCGTTCCAAAATCAGCATCATTGACAATAATATATTAAAGGAAATTGCATGGCCTTCATACTAATCATGTTGCATGTTCCTGTCTGTAACAGTGCTTAAGGTATTACAATCTTGCATATTTAATGATGTCACATGACCATATATGGCCATCACATTAGTTAGTCACATCTCTCGTCTCATAGCTTCGATATTGCACATGTTGCATGTTCCCGTCTGTAACAGTGCTTGAGTTATTACATTAATGCATATTTAATGATGTCACATGATCATATATGGTCATAGGATATGTTAGTCACCTTCCTTGTGCAATACATTCAATACTGTACTTGTTGCATGCTCCTGTCTGAAACAGAGCTTGAGTTATTATATGTATGCATATTTGATGAGGTCACATGACCATATACGGATATTGAATATTTTAGTCACCTCTGTTGTGCAATAACTTCAATATTGCACTGGTTACATGTTCCTATCTGTAACAGTGCTTGAGATATAACATTTATGCATATTTGATGAGGTCACATGACCATATATGGTCATCGGATATGTTAGTCACCTTCCTTGTGCAATACCTTCAATACTGCACTGGTTGCATGTTCCTGTCAGAAACAGTGCTTGAGTTATTACATTTATGCATATTTAATGATGTCACATGACCGTGTATGGGCATCAGATGTGTTAGTCACATATCTTGTCTCATAGCTTCGACATTGCACATGTTGTGTGTTTCTATCTGTTACTTTGTTTCAAATATAACATTTATGCATATTTGATGAGGTCACATGACCATATATGGTCATCACATTAGTTAGTCACATCTCTTGTCCCATAGCTTCGATATTGCACAGGTTGCATGTTCCCGTCTGTAACAGTGCTTGAGTTATTACATTTATGCATATTTGATGAGGTCACATGATCATATATAGTCATCACATTAGTTAATCACATCTCTTGACCCATAGCTTCGATATTGCACAGGTTGCATGTCCCTAACTCTTACAGTGCTTGATATATTACATTTATGCATATTCAATGAGGTCACATGACCGTATATGGTCATCTTGTTTGTTAGTAAAATTCCATGTACCATCACTTCAATATTGCACTGGTTGCATGTTCCTGTATGTAACTGTGCTTGAGTTATTACATTTATGTATATTTGATGAAGTCACATGACCATATATGGTCATGACATTAGTTAGTCACATCTCGTGTCTTATAGCTTCGATATTGCACAGGTTGCATGTCCCTATCTGTAACAGTGCTTGATATATTACATTCATGCATATTTAATGAGATCACATGACCATATATGGTCATCTTGTTTGTTAGTAGAATTTCAAGTACCATCACTTCAAAATTGCACTGGTTGCATGTTCCTATCTGTAACAGTGCTTGAGATATTGCAATTATGTCTATAAAATGAGGTCACGTGACCATATAAAAGAACAAAAAAATATGAAAAAACATTCTAAAATCTTCTTATAAAAAACGGCTTATCGCCTGGACTAGATATTTTGGAATTAAATACTATGTCATATGATCTTTCAAAGTTATTCAGGGTTAGTTGATTTGTCGAAAATTATGCAAATGAGATGCAAAACAAAATTTAAAAAAATTCTAAAAAAAAAAGTCACGTGACCGCTAAAGTTTTTTTTGATGAGATTTGTAGCCCTTGTCGCACTGCTACTATCATAAAAAAATTTGAGCACTCAGACCCTCAGAAAGGTGCGCAATTCGGCATTGAAAATTTCGCCTTTAATCCAAGATGGCGGCCTGGTCATGTGACCTACGTGTCTGAACTTTGGATATGCACCAGATCTCATATAGCTTTACCATTGTGGCAAGTATTGAATTGATCGGTCCAACGGCGTTGACATAAAGCGTGACCAAAAATTTAGGCGGAAGAATAATAATAATAAATATAGCTGCGTTGCAGCAATGTCGGGTTTCGAGCCCACTGACTTATTAGCAGCGTTCCAAAATCAGCATCATTGACAATAATATATTAAAGGAAATTGCATGGCCTTCATACTAAACATGTTGCATGTTCCTGTCTGTAACAGTGCTTAATGTATTACAATCTTGCATATTTAATGATGTCCCATGACCATATATGGTCATCGGATGTTTTTGTCAGCTCTGTTGTGCAATAACTTCAATATTGCATTGGTTGCATTTTCCTATCTGTAACAGTGCTTGAGATATAACATTTATGCATATTTGATGAGGTCACATGACCATATATGGTCATCACATTAGTTAGTCACATCTCTTGTTCCATAGATTCGATATTGCACAGGTTGCATGTTCCCGTCTGTAATAGTGCTTGAGTTATTACATTTATGCTTATTTGATGAGGTCACATGACCATATATGGACATCGGATATGTTAGTGACTTCTGTTGTGCAATAGCTTCAATATTGCACTGGTTGCATGTTCCTATCTGTAACAGTGCTTGAGATATAACATTTATGCATATTTGATGAGGTCACAAGACCATATATGGTCATCGGATTTGTTAGTCACTTCTGTTGTGCAATAGCTTCAATATTGCACGGGTTGCATGTTCCTATCTGTAACAGTGCTTGAGTTATTACATTTATGCATATTTGATGAAATTACATGACCATATATGGTCATCACATTAGTTAGCCACATCTCTTGTCTCATAGCTTCGATATTGCATAGGTTGCATGTCTCTATCTGTGATTCTGCTTGAGATATTACAATTATGCATATTTACTGACGTCACATGACCATATACGATAATCACATTAGTTACTCACATCTCATGTCCCACAGCTTCGGTTTTGCACAGGTTGCATGTTCATGTCTGTAACAGTGCTTGAGATAATTCAATTATGCATATTTAATGAAGTCACATGACCATATATGGTCATCACATTAGTCACATCTCTTGACCCATACCTTCGATATTGCACAGGTTGCATGTCCCTAACTCTTGCAGTGCTTGATATATTACATTTATGCATATTCAATGAGGTCACATTACCATATATGGTCATCTTGTTTGTTAGTAAAATTTCATGTACCATCACTTCAATATTGCACTGGTTGCATGTTCCCGTCTGTAACTGTGCTTGAGTTATTACATTTATGCATATTTGATGAAGTCACATGACCATATATGGTCATCACATTAGTTAGTAACATCTCGTGTCTTATAGCTTCGATATTGCACAGGTTGCATGTCCCTATCTGTAACAGTGCTGGATATATTACATTTATGCATATTTAATGAGATCACATGACCATATATGGTCATCTTGTTTGTTAGTAGAATTTCATGTACCATCACTTCAATATTGCACTGGTTGCATGTTCCTAACTGTAACAGTGCTTAAGATATTGCAATTATGTCTATAAAATGAGGTCACGTGACCATATAAAAGAACAAAAAAATATGAAAAAACATTCTAAAATCTTCTTATAAAAAACGGCTTTTCGCCTGGACTTCCATATTTTGGAATTAAATACTATGTCATATGATCTTTCAAAGTTATTCAGGGTTAGTTGATTTGTCGAAAATTATGCAAATAAGATGCAAAACAAAATTTCAAAAAATTCTAAAAAAAAAAGTCACGTGACCGCTAAAGTTTTTTTTGATGAAATTTGTAGCCCTTGTCGCACTGCTACTATCATAAAAAAATTGGAGCACTCAGACCCTCAGAAAGGTGCGCAATTCGGCATTGAAAATTTCGCCTTTAATCCAAGATGGCGGCCTGGTCATGTGACCTATGTGTCTGAACTTAGGATATGCACCAGATCTCATACAGCTTTACCATTGTGGCAAGTATGGAACTGATCTGTCCAACGGTGTTGACATAAAGCGTGACCAAAAATTTAGGCGGAAGAATAATAATAATAAATATAGCTGCGTTGCAGCAATGTCGGGTTTCGAGCCCACTGACTTATTAGCAGCGTTCCAAAATCAGCATCATTGACAATAATATATTAAAGGAAATTGCATGGCCTTCATACTAAACATGTTACATGTTCCTGTCTGTAACAGTGCTTAAGGTATTACAATCTTGCATATTTAATGATGTCACATGACCATATATGGTCATCTGATATTTTTTGTCAGCTCTGTTGTGCAATAACTTCAATATTGCATTGGTTGCATGTTCCTATCTGTAACAGTGCTTGAGATATAACATTTATGCATATTTGATGAGGTCACATGACCATATATGGTCATCACATTAGTTAGTCACATCTCTTGTTCCATAGATTCGATATTGCACAGGTTGCATGTTCCCGTCTGTAATAGTGCTTGAGTTATTACATTTATGCTTATTTGATGAGGTCACATGACCATATATGGTCATCGGATATGTTAGTCACTTCTGTTGTGCAATAGCTTCAATATTGCACTGGTTGCATGTTCCTATCTGTAACAGTGCTTGAGATAATTCAATTATGCATATTTAATGAAGTCACATGACCATATACGGTCATCACATTAGTTACTCACATCTCATGTCCCACAGCTTCGATTTTGCACAGGTTGCATGTTCATGTCAGTAACAGTGCTTCAGATAATTCAATTATGCATATTTAATGAAGTCACATGACCATATATGGTCATCACATTAGTTAGTAACATCTCGTGTCTTATAGCTTCGATATTGCACAGGTTGCATGTCCCTATCTGTAACAGTGCTTGATATATTACATTTATGCATATTTAATGAGATCACATGACCATATATGGTCATCTTGTTTGTTAGTAGAATTTCATGTACCATCACTTCAATATTGCACTGGTTGCATGTTCCTATCTGTAACAGTGCTTAAGATATTGCAATTATGTCTATAAAATGAGGTCACGTGACCATATAAAAGAACAAAAAAATATGAAAAAACATTCTAAAATCTTCTTATAAAAAACGGCTTTTCGCCTGGACTTCCATATTTTGGAATTAAATACTATGTCATATGATCTTTCAAAGTTATTCAGGGTTAGTTGATTTGTCGAAAATTATGCAAATGAGATGCAAAACAAAATTTAAAAAAATTCTAAAAAAAAAAGTCACGTGACCGCTAAAGTTTTTTTTGATGAAATTTGTAGCCCTTGTCGCACTGCTACTATCATAAAAAAATTGGAGCACTCAGACCCTCAGAAAGGTGCGCAATTCGGCATTGAAAATTTCGCCTTTAATCCAAGATGGCGGCCTGGTCATGTGACCTATGTGTCTGAACTTAGGATATGCACCAGATCTCATACAGCTTTACCATTGTGGCAAGTATGGAACTGATCGGTCCAACGGTGTTGACATAAAGCGTGACCAAAAATTTAGGCGGAAGAATAATAATAATAATAATAATAATAATAATAATAAACGGAACAATTACAAAAGGGTTTCGACCAAATGGGCTCGAAACCCTAATAATAATAATAATAATAATAAATATAGCTGCGTTGCAGCAATGTCGGGTTTCGAGCCCACTGACTTATTAGCAGCGTTCCAAAATCAGCATCATTGACAATAATATATTAAAGGAAATTGCATGGCCTTCATACTAAACATGTTGCATGTTCCTGTCTGTTACAGTGCTTAAGGTATTACAATCTTGCATATTTAATGATGTCCCATGACCATATATGGTCATCGGATGTTTTTGTCAGCTCTGTTGTGCAATAACTTCAATATTGCATTGGTTGCATTTTCCTATCTGTAACAGTGCTTGAGATATAACATTTATGCATATTTGATGAGGTCACATGACCATATGTGGTCATCACATTAGTTAGTCACATCTCTTGTTCCATAGATTCGATATTGCACAGGTTGCATGTTCCCGTCTGTAACAGTGCTTGAGTTATTACATTTATGCATATTTAATGATGTCACATGACCGTGTTTGGGCATCAGATGTGTTAGTTACATATCTTGTCTCATAGCTTCGATATTGCACAGGTTGTGTGTTTCTATCTGTTACTGTGTTTCAAATATAACATTTATGCATATTTGATGAGGTCACATGACCATATATGGTCATCACATTAGTTAGTCACATCTCTTGTTCCATAGATTCGATATTGTACAGGTTGCATGTTCCCGTCTGTAATAGTGCTTGAGTTATTACATTTATGCTTATTTGACGAGGTCACATGACCATATATGGTCATCGGATATGTTAGTGACTTCTGTTGTGCAATAGCTTCAATATTGCACTGGTTGCATGTTCCTATCTGTAACAGTGCTTCAGATATAACATTTATGCATATTTGATGAGGTCACATGACCATATATGGTCATCGGATGTGTTAGTCACATCTGTTGTGCAATAGCTTCAATATTGCACTGGTTGCATGTTCCTATCTGTAACAGTACTTGAGTTATTACATTTATGCATATTTGATGAAATTACATGACCATATATGGTCATCACATTAGTTAGCCACATCTCTTGTCTCATAGCTTCGATATTGCATAGGTTGCATGACTCTATCTGTGATTCTGCTTGAGATATTACAATTATGCATATTTAATGACGTCACATGACCATATACGGTCATCACATTAGTTACTCACATCTCATGTCCCACAGCTTCGATTTTGCACAGGTTGCATGTTTATGTCTGTAACAGTTCTTGAGAGAATTCAATTATGCATATTTAATGAAGTCACATGACCATATATGGTCATCACATTAGTTAGCCACATCTGTTGACCCATACCTTCGATATTGCACAGGTTGCATGTCCCTAACTCTTGCAGTGCTTGATATATTATATTTATGCATATTCAATGAGGTCGCATGACCATATATGGTCATCACATTAGTTAGTCACATCTCGTGTCTTATAGCTTCGATATTGCACAGGTTGCATGTCCCTATCTGTAACAGTGCTTGATATATTACATTTATGCATATTTAATGAGATCACATGACCATATATGGTCATCTTGTTTGTTAGTAGAATTTCATGTACCATCACTTCAATATTGCACTGGTTGCATGTTCCTATCTGTAACAGTGCTTGAGATATTGCAATTATGTCTATAAAATGAGGTCACATGACCATATAAAAGAACAAAAAAATATGAAAAAACATTCTAAAATCTTCTTATAAAAAACGGCTTATCGCCTGGACTCGATATTTTGGAATTAAATACTATGTCATATGATCTTTCAAAGTTATTCAGGGTTAGTTGATTTGTCGAAAATTATGCAAATGAGATGCAAAACAAAATTTAAAAAAATTCTAAAAAAAAAAGTCACGTGACCGCTAAAGTTTTTTTTGATGAGATTTGTAGCCCTTGTCGCACTGCTACTATCATAAAAAAATTGGAGCACTCAGACCCTCAGAAAGGTGCGCAATTCGTCATTGAAAATTTCGCCTTTAATCCAAGATGGCGGCCTGGTCATGTGACCTACGTGTCTGAACTTAGGATATGCACCAGATCTCATATAGCTTTACCATTGTGGCAAGTATTGAATTGATCGGTCCAACGGCGTTGACATAAAGCGTGACCAAAAATTTAGGCGGAAGAATAATAATAATAATAATAATAATAATAATAATAAACGGAACAATTACAAAAGGGTTTCGACCAAATGGGCTCGAAACCCTAAATATAGCTGCGTTGCAGCAATGTCGGGTTTCGAGCCCACTGACTTATTAGCAGCGTTCCAAAATCAGCATCATTGACAATAATATATTAAAGGAAATTGCATGGCCTTCATACTAAACATGTTGCATGTTCCTGTCTGTAACAGTGCTTAAGGTATTACAATCTTGCATATTTAATGATGTCCCATGACCATATATGGTCATCGGATGATTTTGTCAGCTCTGTTGTGTCATAACTTCAATATTGCATTGGTTGCATTTTCCTATCTGTAACAGTGCTTGAGATGTAACATTTATGCATATTTGATGAGGTCACATGACCATATGTGGTCATCACATTAGTTAGTCACATCTCTTGTTCCATAGATTCGATATTGCACAGGTTGCATGTTCCCGTCTGTAACAGTGCTTGAGTTATTACATTTATGCATATTTAATGATGTCACATGACTGTGTATGGGCATCAGATGTGTTAGTCACATATCTTGTCTCATAGCTTCGATATTGCACAGGTTGTGTGTTTCTATCTGTTACTGTGTTTCAAATATAACATTTATGCATATTTGATGAGGTCACATGACCATATATGGTCATCACATTAGTTAGTCACATCTCTTGTTCCATAGATTCGATATTGCACAGGTTGCATGTTCCCATCTGTAATAGTGCTTGAGTTATTACATTTATGCTTATTTGATGAGATCACATGACCATATATGGTCATCGGATATGTTAGTGACTTCTGTTGTGCAATAACTTCAATATTGCACTGGTTGCATGTTCCTATCTGTAACTGCTTGAGTTATTACATTTATGCATATTTGATGAAATTACATGACCATATATGGTCATCACATTAGTTAGCCACATCTCTTGTCTCATAGCTTCGATATTGCATAGGTTGCATGTCTCTATCTGTGATTCTGCTTGAGATATTACAATTATGCATATTTAATTACGTCACATGACCATATAGGGTCATCACATTAGTTACTCACATCTCATGTCCCACAGCTTCGATTTTGCACAGATTGCATGTTCATGTCTGTAACAGTGCTTGAGATAATTCAATTATGCATATTCAATGAGGTCACATGACCATATATGGTCATCTTCTTTGTTAGTAAAATTTCATGTACCATCACTTCAATATTGCACTGGCTGCATGTTCCCGTCTGTAACTGTGCTTGAGTTATTACATTTATGCATATTTGATGAAGTCACATGACCATATATGGTCATCACATTAGTTAGTCACATCTCGTGTCTTATAGCTTCGATATTGCACAGGTTACATGTCCCTATCTGTAACAGTGCTTGATATATTACATTTATGCATATTTAATGAGATCACATGACCATATATGGTCATCTTGTTTGTTAGTAGAATTTCATGTACCATCACTTCAATATTGCACTGGTTGCATGTTCCTATCTGTAACAGTGCTTGAGATATTGCAATTATGTCCATAAAATGAGGTCACGTGACCATATAAAAGAACAAAAAAATATGAAAAAACATTCTAAAATCTTCTTATAAAAAACGGCTTATCGCCTGGACTCCATATTTTGGAATTAAATACTATGTCATATGATCTTTCAAAGTTATTTAGGGTTAGATAATTTGTCGAAAATTATGCAAATGAGATGCAAAACAAAATTTAAAAAAATTCTAAAAAAAAAAGTCATGTGACCGCTAAAGTTTTTTTTGATGAAATTTGTAGCACTTTTCGCACTGCTACTATCATAAAAAAATTGGAGCACTCAGACCCTCAGAAAGGTGCGCAATTCGGCATTGGAAATTTCGCCTTTAATCCAAGATGGCGGCCTGGTCATGTGACCTATGTGTCTGAACTTAGGATATGCACCAGATCTCATACAGCTTTACCATTGTGGCAAGTATGAAACTGATCGGTCCAACGGTGTTGACATAAAGCGTGACCAAAAATTTAGGCGGAAGAATAATAATAATAATAATAATAATAAATATAGCTGCGTTGCAGCAATGTCGGGTTTCGAGCCCACTGACTTATTAGCAACATTCCAAAATCAGCATCATTGACAATAATATATTAAAGGAAATTGCATGGCCGTCATACTAAACATGTTACATGTTCCTGTCTGTAACAGTGCTTAAGGTATTATAATCTCGCATATTTAATTATGTCCCATGACCATATATGGTCATCTGATGTTTTTGTCAGCTCTGTTGTGCAATAACTTCAATATTGCATTGGTTGCATGTTCCTATCTGTAACAGTGCTTGAGATATAGCATTTATGCATATTTGATGAGGTCACATGACCATATATGGTCATCACATTAGTTAGTCACATCTCTTGTTCCATAGATTCGATATTGCACAGGTTGCTTGTTCCCGTCTGTAATAGTGATTGAGTTATTACATTTATGCTTATTTGATGAGGTCACATGACCATATATGGTCATCGGATATGTTAGTGACTTCTGTTGTGCAATAGCTTCAATATTGCACTGGTTGCATGTTCCTATCTGTAACAGTGCTTGAGATATAACATTTATGCATATTTGATGAGGTCACATGACCATATATGGTCATCGGATGTGTTAGTCACTTCTGTTGTGCAATAGCTTCAATATTGCACTGGTTGCATGTTCCTATCTGTAACAGTGCTTGAGTAATTACATTTATGCATATTTGATGAAATTACATGACCATATATGGTCATCACATTAGTTAGCCACATCTCTTGTCTCATAGCTTCGATATTGCATAGGTTGCATGTCTCTATCTGTGATTCTGCTTGAGATATTACAATTATGCATATTTAATGACGTCACATGACCATATACGGTCATCACATTAGTTACTCACATCTCATGTCCCACAGCTTCGATTTTGCACAGGTTGCATGTTCATGTCTGTAACAGTGCTTGAGATAATTCAATTATGCATATTTAATGAAGTCACATGACCATATATGGTCATAACATTAGTTAGCCACATCTCTTGACCCATACCTTCGATATTGCACAGGTTGCCTGTCCCTAACTCTTGCAGTGCTTGATATATTACATTTATGCATATTCAATGAGGTCACATGACCATATATGGTCATCTTGTTTGTTAGTAAAATTTCATGTACCATCACTTCAATATTGCACTGGTTGCCTGTTCCCGTCTGTAACTGTGCTTGAGTTATTACATTTATGCATATTTGATGAAGTCACATGACCATATATGGTCATCACATTAGTTAGTCACATCTCGTGTCTTATAGCTTCGATATTGCACAGGTTGCATGTCCCTATCTGTAACAGTGCTTGATATATTACATTTATGCATATTTAATGAGATCACATGACCATATATGGTCATCGGATATGTTAGTGTCTTCTGTTGTGCAATAGCTTCAATATTGCACTGGTTGCATGTTCCTATCTGTAACAGTGCTTGAGATATTGCAATTATGTCTATAAAATGAGGTCACGTGACCATATAAAAGAACAAAAAAAATATGAAAAAACATTCTAAAATCTTCTTATAAAAAACGGCTTTTCGCCTGGACTTCCATATTTTGGAATTAAATACTATGTCATATGATCTTTCAAAGTTATTCAGGGTTAGTTGATTTGTCGAAAATTATGCAAATGAGATGCAAAACAAAATTTAAAAAAATTCTAAAAAAAAAAGTCACGTGACCGCTAAAGTTTTTTTTGATGAAATTTGTAGCCCTTGTCGCACTGCTACTATCATAAAAAAATTGGAGCACTCAGACCCTCAGAAAGGTGCGCAATTCGGCATTGAAAATTTCGCCTTTAATCCAAGATGGCGGCCTGGTCATGTGACCTATGTGTCTGAACTTAGGATATGCACCAGATCTCATACAGCTTTACCATTGCGGCAAGTATGAAACTGATCGGTCCAACGGTGTTGACATAAAGCGTGACCAAAAATTTAGGCGGAAGAATAATAATAATAATAATAATAAATATAGCTGCATTGCAGCAATGTTGGGTTTCGAGCCCACTGACTTATTAGCAGCGTTCTAAAATCAGCATCATTGACAATAATATATTAAAGGAAATTGGATGGCCTTCATACTAAACATGTTACATGTTCCTGTCTGTAACAGTGCTTAAGGTATTACAATCTTGCATATTTAATAATGTCCCATGACCATATACGGTCATCGGATGTTTTTTTCAGCTCTGTTGTGCAATAACTTCAATATTGCATTAGTTGCATGTTCCTATCTGTAACAGTGCTTGAGATATAACATTTGTGCATATTTGATGAGGTCACCTGATCATATATGGTCATCACATTAGTTAGTCACATCTCTTGTTCCATAGATTCGATATTGCACAGGTTGCATATTCCCGTCTGTAATAGTGCTTGAGTTATTACATTTATGCTTATTTGATGAGGTCACATGACCATATATGGTCAACGGATATGTTAGTCACTTCTGTTGCGCAATAGCTTCAATATTGCACTGGTTGCATGTTCCTATCTGTAACAGTGCTTGAGATATAACATTTATGCATATTTGATGAGGTCACATGACCATATATGGTCATCGGATGTGTTAGTCACTTCTGTTGTGCAATAGCTTCAATATTGCACTGGTTGCATGTTCCTATTTGCAACAGTGCTTGAGTTATTACATTTATGCATATTTGATGAAGTTACATGACCATATATGGTCATCACATTAGTTAGTCATATCTCTTGTCACATTGCTTCGATATTGCATAGGTTGCATGTCTCTATCTGTGATTCTGCTTGAGATATTACAATTATGCATATTTAATGACGGCACATGACCATATACGGTCATCACATTAGTTACTCACATCTCATGTCCCATAGCTTCGATTTTGCACAGGTTACATGTTTCTAACTGTAACAGTGCTTGAGATAAATCAATTATGCATATTTAATTAAGTCACATGACCATATATAGTCATCACATTAGTTAGTCACATCTCTTGACCCATACCTCCGATATTGCACAGGTTGCATGTAACTAACTCTTGCAGTGCTTGATATATTACATTTATGCATATTCAATGAGGTCACATGACCATATATAGTCATCTTGTTTGTTAGTAAAATTTCATGTACCATCACTTCAATATTGCACTGGTTGCATGTTCCCGTCTGTAACTGTGCTTGAGTTATTACATTTATGCATATTTGATGAAGTCACATGACCATTTATGGTCATCACATTAGTTAGTCACATCTCGTGTCTTATAGCTTCGATATTGCACAGGTTGCATGTCCCTATCTGTAACAGTGCTTGATATATTACATGTATGCATATTTAATGAGATCACATGACCATATATGGTCATCTTGTTTGTTAGTAGAATTTCATGTACCATCACTTCAATATTGCACTGGTTGCATGTTCCTATCTGTAACAGTGCTTGAGATATTGCAATTATGTCTATAAAATGAGGTCACGTGACCATATAAAAGAACAAAAAAAATATGAAAAAACATTCTAAAATCTTCTTATAAAATACGGCTTATCGCCTGGACTCGATATTTTGGAATTAAATACTATGTCATATGATCTTTCAAAGTTATTCAGGGTTAGTTGATTTGTCGAAAATTATGCAAATGAGATGCAAAACAAAATTTAAAAAAATTCTAAAAAAAAAAGTCACGTGACCGCTAAAGTTTTTTTTGATGAAATTTGTAGCCCTTGTCGCACTGCTACTATCATAAAAAAATTGGAGCACTCAGACCCTCAGAAAGGTGCGCAATTCGGCATTGAAAATTTCGCCTTTAATCCAAGATGGCGGCCTGGTCATGTGACCTACGTGTCTGAACTTAGGATATGCACCAGATCTCATATAGCTTTACCATTGTGGCAAGTATTGAATTGATCGGTCCAACGGCGTTGACATAAAGCGTGACCAAATATTTAGGCGGAAGAATAATAATAATAATAATAATAATAATAATAATAAACGGAACAATTACAAAAGGGTTTCGACCAAATGGGCTCGAAACCCTAAATATAGCTGCGTTGCAGCAATGTCGGGTTTCGAGCCCACTGACTTATTAGCAGCGTTCCAATATCAGCATCATTGACAATAATATATTAAAGGAAACTGCATGGCCTTCATACTAAACATGTTACATGTTCCTGTCTGTAACAGTGCTTAAGGTATTACAATCTTGCATATTTAATGATGTCCCATGACCATATATGGTCATCGGATGTTTTTGTCAGCTCTGTTGTGCAATAACTTCAATACTGCATTGGTTGCGTTTTCCTATCTGTAACAGTGCTTGAGATATAACATTTATGCATATTTGATGAGGTCACATGACCATATGTGGTCATCACATTAGTTATAAACATCTCTTGTTCCATAGATTCTATATTGCACAGGTTGCATGTTCCCGTCTGTAACAGTGCTTGAGTTATTACATTTATGCATATTTGATGAGGTCACATGATCATATATAGTCATCACATTAGTTAGTCACATCTCTTGACCCATAGCTTCGATATTGCACAGGTTGCATGTCCCTAACTCTTACAGTGCTTGATATATTACATTTATGCATATTCAATGAGGTCACATGACTATATATGGTCATCTTGTTTGTTAGTAGAATTTCATGTACCATCACTTCAATATTGCACTGGTTGAATGTTCCCGTCTGTAACTGTGCTTGAGTTATTACATTTATGCATATTTGATGAAGTCACATGACCATATATGGTCATCACATTAGTTAGTCTCATCTCGTGTCTTATAGCTTCGATATTGCACAGGTTGCATGTCCCTATCTGTAACAGTGCTTGATATATTACATTTATGCATATTTAATTAGATCACATGGCCATATATGGTCATCTTGTATGTTAGTAGAATTTCATGTACCATCACTTCAATATTGCACTGGTTGCATGTTCCTATCTGTAACAGTGCTTGAGATATTGCAATTATGTCTATAAAATGAGGTCACGTGACCATATAAAAGACCAACAAAATATGAAAAAACATTCTAAAATCTTCTCCTAAAAAACGGCTTATCGCCTGTACTTCATATTTTGGAATTAAATACTATGTCATATGATCTTTCAAAGTTATTCAGGGTTAGTTGATTTGTCGAAAATTATGCAAATGAGATGCAAAACAAAATTAAAAAAAATTCTAAAAAAAAAAGTCACGTGACCGCTAAAGTTTTTTTTGATGAAATTTGTAGCCCTTATCGCACTGCTACTATCATAAAAAAATTGGAGCACTCAGACCCTCAGAAAGGTGCGCAATTCGACATTGAATATTTTGCCTTTAATCCAAGATGGCGGCCTGGTCATGTGACCTATGTGTCTGAACTTAGGATATGCACCAGATCTCATACAGCTTTACCATTGTGGCAAGTATGGGACTGATCGGTCCAACGGTGTTGACATAAAGCGTGACCAAAAATTTAGGCGGAAGAATAATAATAATAATAATAATAATAATAATAATAAACGGAACAATTACAAAAGGGTTTCGACCAAATGGGCTCGAAACCCTAATAATAATAAACGGAACAATTACAATAGGGTTTCGACCAAATGGGCTCGAAACCCTAATAATAATAAATATAGCTGCGTTGCAGCAATGTCGGGTTTCGAGCCCACTGACTTATTAGCTGCGTTCCAAAATTAGCATCATTGACAATAATATATTAAAGGAAATTGCATGGCCTTCATACTAAACATGTTGCATGTTCCTGTCTGTAACAGTGCTTAAGGTATTACAATCTTGCATATTTAATGATGTCCCATGACCATATATGGTCATCAGATGTTTTTGTCAGCTCTGTTGTGCAATAACTTCAATATTGCATTGGTTGCATTTTCCTATCTGTAACAGTGCTTGAGATGTAACATTTATGCATATTTGATGAGGTCACATGACCATATGTGGTCATCACATTAGTTAGTCACATCTCTTGTTCCATAGATTCGATATTGCACAGGTTGCATGTTCCCGTCTGTAACAGTGCTTGAGTTATTACATTTATTCATATTTAATGATGTCACATGACCGTGTATGGGCATCAGATGTGTTAGTCACATATCTTGCCTCATAGCTTAGATATTGCACAGGTTGTGTGTTTCTTTCTGTTACTGTGTTTCAAATATAACATTTATGCATATTTGATGAGGTCACATGACCATATATGGTCATCACATTAGTTAGTCACATCTCTTGTTCCATATATTCGATATTGCACAGGTTGCATGTTCCCGTCTGTAATAGCGCTTGAGTTATTACATTTATGCTTATTTGATGAGGTCATATGACCATATATGGTCATCGGATATGTTAGTGACTTCTGTTGTGCAATAGCTTCAATATTGCACTGGTTGCATGTTCCTATCTGTAACAGTGCTTGAGATATAACATTTATGCATATTTGATGAGGTCACATGACCATATATGGTCATCGGATGTGTTAGTCACTTCTGTTGTGCAATAGCTTCAATATTGCACTGGTTGCATGTTCCTATCTGTAACAGTGCTTGAGTTATTACATTTATGCATATTTGATGAAATTACATGACCATATATGGTCATCACATTAGTTAGCCACATCTCTTTTCTCATAGCTTCGATATTGCATAGGTTGCATGTCTCTATCTGTGATTCTGCTTGATATATTACAATTATGCATATTTAATGACGTCACATGACCATATACGGTCATCACATTAGTTACTCACATCTCATGTCCCACAGCTTCGATTTTGCACAGGTTGCATGTTCATGTCTGTAACAGTGATTGAGATAATTCAATTATGCATATTTAATGAAGTCACATGACCATATATGGTCATCACATTAGTTAGCCACATCTCTTGACCCATACCTTCGATATTGCACAGGTTGCATGTCCCTAACTCTTGCAGTGCTTGATATATTACATTTATGCATATTCAATGAGGTCACATGACCATATATGGTCATCTTGTTTGTTAGTAAAATTTCATGTACCATCACTTCAATATTGCACTGGTTGCATGTTCCCGTCTGTAACTGTGCTTGAGTTATTACATTTATGCATATTTGATGAAGTCACATGACCATATATGGTCATCACATTAGTTAGTCACATCTCGTGTCTTATAGCTTCGATATTGCACAGGTTGCATGTCCCTATCTGTAACAGTGCTTGATATATTACATTTATGCATATTTAATGAGATCACATGACCATATATGGTCATCTTGTTTGTTAGTAGAATTTCATGTACCATCACTTCAATATTGCACTGGTTGCATGTTCCTATCTGTAACAGTGCTTGAGATATTGCAATTATGTCTATAAAATGAGGTCACGTGACCATATAAAAGAACAAAAAAATATGAAAAAACATTCTAAAATCTTCTTATAAAAAACGGCTTTTCGCCTGGACTTCCATATTTTGGAATTAAATACTATGTCATATGATCTTTCAAAGTTATTCAGGGTTAGTTGATTTGTCGAAAATTATGCAAATGAGATGCAAAACAAAATTTAAAAAAATTCTAAAAAAAAAAGTCACGTGACCGCTAAAGTTTTTTTTGATGACATTTGTAGCCCTTGTCGCACTGCTACTATCATAAAAAAATTGGAGCACTCAGACCCTGAGAAAGGTGCGCAATTCGGCATTGAAAATTTCGCTTTTAATCCAAGATGGCGGCCTGGTCATGTGACCTATGTGTCTGAACTTAGGATATGCACCAGATCTCATACAGCTTTACCACTGTGGCAAGTATGGAACTGATCGGTCCAACGGTGTTGACATAAAGCGTGACCAAAAATTTAGGCGGAAGAATAATAATAATAATAATAATAATAATAATAATAAACGGAACAATTACAAAAGGGTTTCGACCAAATGGGCTCGAAACCCTAATAATAATAATAAACGGAACAATTACAAAAGGGTTTCGACCAAATGGGCTCGAAACCCTAATAAACGGAACAATTACAATAGGGTTTCGACCAAATGGGCTCGAAACCCTAATAAATATAGCTGCGTTGCAGCAATGTCGGGTTTCGAGCCCACTGACTTATTAGCAGCGTTCCAAAATCAGCAACACTGACAATAATATATTAAAGGAATTGCATGGTCTTCATACTAAACATGTTACATGTTCCTGTCTGTAACAGTGTTTAAGGTATTACAGTCTTGCATATTTAATGATGTCCCATCACCATATATGGTCATCGGATGTTTTTGTCAGCTCTGTTGTGCAATAACTTCAATATTGCATTGGTTGCATGTTCCTATCTGTAACAGTGCTTGAGATATAACATTTACGCATATTTGACGAGGTCACATGACCATATATGGTCATCACATTAGTTAGTCACATCTCTTGTTCCATAGATTCAATATTGCACAGGTTGCATGTTCCTGTCTGTAACAGTGCTTGAGTTATTACATTTATGCATATTTAATGATGTCACATGACCGTGTATGGGCATCAGATATGTTAGTCATCTCTCTTGTGCAAGACTTTCAATATTGCACTAGTTGCATGTTCCTGTCTGTAACAGTGCTTGAGTTAATACATTTATGCCTATTTGTTGAGGTCACATGACCATATGTGGTCATCACATTAGTTATTCACATCTCTTGTCCCATAGTTTCGATATTGCACAGGTTGCATGTGACAGTGCTTGAGTTATTATATTTATGCATGTTTGATGAGGTCACATGACCATATATGGTCATCAGATATGGCTGTCATCTCTGTTGTGCAGTAACTTCAATATGGCATTGGTTGCATGTTCCTATCTGTAACAGTGCTGGAGTTATTACATTTATGCATATTTGATGAGGTCATATGACCATATATGGTCATCGGATATGTTAGTCACCTCTGTTGTGCAATAACTTCAATATTGCACTGGTTGTATGTTTCTATCTGTAACAGTGCTAGAGATGCATATTTGATGATGTCACATGACCATATATGGTCATCACATTAGTTAGTCACATCTCTTGTCTCATAGCTTCGATATTGCACAGGTTGCATGTTCCCGTCTGTTTACTGTGCTTGAGTTATTACATTTATGCATGTTCAATGAGGTCACATGACCATATATGGTCATCTTGTTTGTTAGTAAAATTTCATGTACCATCACTACAATATTGCACTGGTTGCATGTTCCCGTCTGTAACTGTGCTTGAGTTATTACATTTATGCATATTTGTTGAAGTCACATGACCATATATGGTCATCACATTAGTTACTCACATCTCATGTCCCATAGCTTCGATTTTGCACAGGTTGCATGTTCATGTCTGTAACAGTGCTTGAGTTATTTCATGTATGCATATTTGATGAAGTTACATGACCATATATGGTCATCACATTAGTTAGTCACATCTCTTGTCTCACAGCTTCGATATTGCACAGGTTGCATGTTTCTAACTGTAACAGTGCTTGAGATAATTCAATTATGCATATTTAATGAAGTCACATAACCATATATGGTCATCACATTAGTTAGTCACATCTCTTGACCCATACCTTCGATATTGCACAGGATGCATGTCCCTAACTCTTACAGTGCTTGATATATTACATTTAATCATATTCAATGAGGTCACATGACCATATATGGTCATCTTGTTTGTTAGTAAAATTTCATGTACCATCACTTCAATATTGCACTGGTTGCATGTTCCCGTCTGTAACTGTTCTTGAGTTATTACATTTATGCATATTTGATGAAGTCACATGACCATATATGGTCATCACATTAGTTAGTCACATCTCGTGTCTTATAGCTTCGATATTGCACAGGTTGCATGTCGCTATCTGTAACAGTGCTTGATATATTACATTTATGCATATTTAATGAGATCACATGACCATATATGGTCATCTTGTTTGTTAGTAGAATTTCATGTACCATCACTTCAATATTGCACTGGTTGCATGTTCCTATCTGTAACAGTGCTTGAGATATTGCAATTATGTCTATAAAATGAGGTCACGTGACCATATAAAAGAACAAAAAAAATATGAAAAAACATTCTAAAATCTTCTTTTAAAAAACGGCTTATCGCCTGGACTTCATATTTTGGAATTAAATACTATGTCATATGATCTTTCAAAGTTATTCAGGGATAGTTGATTAGTCGAAAATTATGCAAATGAGATGCAAAAGAAAATTAAAAAAATTCTAGAAAAAAATTAGTCACGTGACCGCTAAAGTTTTTTTTGATGAAATTTGTAGCCCTTGTCGCACTGCTACTATCATAAAAAAATTGGAGCACTCAGACCCTCAGAAAGGTGCGCAATTCGGCATTGAAAATTTCGCCTTTAATCCAAGATGGCGGCCTGGTCATGTGACCTATGTGTCTCAACTTAGGATATGCACCAGATCTCATACAGCTTTACCATTGTGGCAAGTATGGAACTGATCGGTCCAACGGTGTTGACATAAAGCGTGACCAAAAATTTAGGCGGAAGAATAATAATAATAATAATAATAAATATAGCTGCGTTGCAGCAATGTCGGGTTTCGAGCCCACTGACATATTAGCAGCGTTCCAAAATCAGCATCATTGACAATAATATATTAAAGGAAATTGCATGGCCTTCATACTAAACATGTTACATGTTCCTGTCTGTAACAGTGCTTAAGGTATTACAATCTTGCATATTTAATAATGTCCCATGACCATATACGGTCATCGGATGTTTTTTTCAGCTCTGTTGTGCAATAACTTCAATATTGCATTGGTTGCATGTTCCTATCTGTAATAGTGCTTGAGATATAACATTTGTGCATATTTGATGAGGTCACCTGACCATATATGGTCATCACATTAGTTAGTCACATCTCTTGTTCCATAGATTCGATATTGCACAGGTTGCATATTCCCGTCTGTAATAGTGCTTGAGTTATTACATTTATGCTTATTTGATGAGTCACATGACCATATATGGTCAACGGATATGTTAGTCACTTCTGTTGTGCAATAGCTTCAATATTGCACTGGTTGCATGTTCCTATCTGTAACAGTGCTTGAGATATAACATTTATGCATATTTGATGAGGTCACATGACCATATATGGTCATCGGATGTGTTAGTCACTTCTGTTGTGCAATATCTTCAATATTGCACTGGTTGCTTGTTCCTATCTGTAACAGTGCTTGAGTTATTACATTTATGCATATTTGATGAAGTTACATGACCATATATGGTCATCACATTAGTTAGTCATATCTCTTGTCACATGGCTCCGATATTGCATAGGTTGCATGTCTCTATCTGTGATTCTGCGTGAGATATTACAATTATGCATATTTAATGACGGCACATGACCATATACGGTCATCACATTAGTTACTCACATCTCATGTCCCATAGCTTCGATTTTGCACAGGTTGCATGTTTCTATCTGTAACAGTGCTTGAGATAATTCAATTATGCATTTTTAATGAAGTCACATGACCATATATGGTCATCACATTAGTTAGTCACATCTCTTGACCCATACCTCCGATATTGCACAGGTTGCATGTAACTAACTCTTGCAGTGCTTGATATATTACATTTATGCATATTCAATGAGGTCACATGACCATATATAGTCATCTTGTTTGTTAGTAAAATTTCATGTACCATCACTTCAATATTGCACTGGTTGCATGTTCCCGTCTGTAACTGTGCTTGAGTTAGTACATTTATGCATATTTGATGAAGTCACATGACCATATATGGTCATCACATTAGTTAGTCACATCTCGTGTCTTATAGCTTCGATATTGCACAGGTTGCATGTCCCTATCTGTAACAGTGCTTGATATATTACATTTATGCATATTTAATGAGATCACATGACCATATATGGTCATCTTGTTTGTTAGTAGAATTTCATGTACCATCACTTCAATATTGCACTGGTTGCATGTTCCTATCTGTAACAGTGCTTGAGATATTGCAATTATGTCTAAAAAATGAGGTCACGTGACCATGTAAAAGAACAAAAAAATATGGAAAAACATTCTAAAATCTTCTTATAAAAAACGGCTTATCGCCTGGACTCGATATTTTCGAATTAAATACTATGTCATATGATCTTTCAAAGTTATTCAGGGTTAGTTGATTTGTCGAAAATTATGCAAATGAGATGCAAAACAAAATTTAAAAAAATTCTAAAAAAAAAAGTCACGTGACCGCTAAAGTTTTTTTTGATGAGATTTGTAGCCCTTGTCGCACTGCTACTATCATAAAAAAATTGGAGCACTCAGACCCTCAGAAAGGTGCGCAATTCGGCATTGAAAATTTCGCCTTTAATCCAAGATGGCGGCCTGGTCATGTGACCTACGTGTCTGAACTTAGGATATGCACCAGATCTCATATAGCTTTCCCATTGTGGCAAGTACTGAATTGATCGGTCCAACGGCGTTGACATAAAGCGTGACCAAAAATTTAGGCGGAAGAATAATAATAATAATAATAATAATAATAATAATAAACGGAACAATTACAAAAGGGTTTCGACCAAATGGGCTCGAAACCCTAAATATAGCTGCGTTGCAGCAATGTCGGGTTTCGAGCCCACTGACATATTAGCAGCGTTCCAAAATCAGCATCATTGACAATAATATATTAAAGGAAATTACATGGCCTTCATACTAAACATGTTACATGTTCCTGTCTGTAACAGTGCTTAAGGTATTACAATCTTGCATATTTAATAATGTCCCATGACCATATACGGTCATCGGATGTTTTTTTCAGCTCTGTTGTGCAATAACTTCAATATTGCATTGGTTGCATGTTCCTATCTGTAACAGTGCTTGAGATATAACATTTGTGCATATTTGATGAGGTCACCTGACAATATATGGTCATCACATTAGTTAGTCACATCTCTTGTTCCATAGATTCGATATTGCACAGGTTGCATATTCCCGTCTGTAATAGTGCTTGAGTTATTACATTTATGCTTATTTGATGAGGTCACATGACCATATATGGTCAACGGATATGTTAGTCACTTCTGTTGTGCAATAGCTTCAATATTGCACTGGTTGCATGTTCCTATCTGTAACAGTGCTTGAGATATAAAATTTATGCATATTTGATGAGGTCACATGACCATATGTGGTCATCGGATGTGTTAGTCACTTCTGTTGTGCAATAGCTTCAATATTGCACTGGTTGCTTGTTCCTATCTGTAAAAGTGCTTGAGTTATTACATTTATGCATATTTGATGAAGTTACATGACCATATATGGTCATCACATTAGTTAGTCATATCTCTTGTCACATGGCTCCGATATTGCATAGGTTGCATGTCTCTATCTGTGATTCTGCTTGAGATATTACAATTATGCATATTTAATGACGGCACATGACCATATACAGTCATCACATTAGTTACTCACATCTCATGTCCCATAGCTTCAATTTTGCACAGGTTGCATGTTTCTATCTGTAACAGTGCTTGAGATAATTCAATTATGCATATTTAATGATGTCACATGACCATATATGTTCATCACATTAGTTAGTCACATCTCTTGACCCATACCTCCGATATTGCACAGGTTTCATGTAACTAACTCTTGCAGTGCTTGATATATTACATTTATGCATATTCAATGAGGTCACATGACCATATATAGTCATCTTGTTTGTTAGTAAAATTTCATGTACCATCCCTTCAATATTGCACTGGTTGCATGTTCCCGTCTGTAACTGTGCTTGAGTTATTACATTTATGCATATTTGATGAAGTCACATGACCATATATGGTCATCACATTAGTTAGTCACATCTCGTGTCTTATAGCTTCGATATTGCACAGGTTGCATGTCCCTATCTGTAACAGTGCTTGATATATTACATTTATGCATATTTAATGAGATCACATGACCATATATGGTCATCTTGTTTGTTAGTAGAATTTCATGTATCATCACTTCAATATTGCACTGGTTGCATGTTCCTATCTGTAACAGTGCTTGAGATATTGCAATTATGTCTATAAAATGAGGTCACGTGACCATATAAAAGAAAAAAAAATATGAAAAAACATTCTAAAATCTTCTTATAAAAAACGGCTTATCGCCTGGACTCGATATTTTGGAATTAAATACTATGTCATATGATCTTTCAAAGTTATTCAGGGTTAGTTGATTTGTCGAAAATTATGCAAATGAGATGCAAAACAAAATTTAAAAAAATTCTAAAAAAAAAAGTCACGTGACCGCTAAAGTTGTTTTTGATGATATTTGTAGCCCTTGTCGCACTGCTACTATCATAAAAAAATTGGAGCACTCAGACCCTCAGAAAGGTGCGCAATTCGGCATTGAAAATTTCGCCTTTAATCCAAGATGGCGGCCTGGTCATGTGACCTACGTGTCTGAACTTAGGATATGCACCAGATCTCATATAGCTTTACCATTGTGGCAAGTATTGAATTGATCGGTCCAACGGCGTTGACATAAAGCGTGACCAAAAATTTAGGCGGAAGAATAATAATAATAATAATAATAATAATAATAATAAACGGAACAATTACAAAAGGGTTTCGACCAAATGGGCTCGAAACCCTAATAAACGGAACAATTACAATAGGGTTTCGACCAAATGGGCTCGAAACCCTAAATATAGCTGCGTTGCAGCAATGTCGGGTTTCGAGCCCACTGACTTATTAGCAGCGTTCCAAAACCAGCATCATCGACAAGAATATATTAATGGATTTGCATGGCCTTCATACTAAACATGTTACATGTTCCTGTCTGTAACAGTGCTTAATGTTTTACAATCATACATATTTAATGATGTCACATGACCATATATGGACATCGGATGTGTCGGTCACTTCTGTTGTGCAATAACTTCAATATTGCACTGGTTGCATGTTCCTATCTGTATCAGTGCTTGACATATAACATTTATGCATATTTGATGAGGTCACATGACCATATATGGTCATCACATTAGTTAGTCACATCTATTGTTCCATAGATTCGATATTGCACAGGTTGCATGTTCCCGTCTGTAATAGTGCTTGAGTTATTACATTTATGCTTATTTGATGAGGTCACATGACCATATATGGTCATCGGATATGTTAGTCACTTCTGTTGTGCAATAGCTTCAATATTGCACTGGTTGCATGTTCCTATCTGTAACAGTGATTGAGATATAACATTTATGCATATTTGATGAGGTCACATGACCATATATGGTCATCAGATGTGTTAGTCACTTCTGTTGTGCAATAGCTTCAATATTGCACTGGTTGCATGTTCCTATCTGTAACAGTGCTTGAGTTACTACATTTATGCATATTTGATGAAGTTACATGACCATATATGGTCATCACATTAGTTAGTCACATCTCTTGTCTCATAGCTTCGATATTGCATATGTTGCATGTCTCTATTTGTGATTCTGCTTGAGATATTACAATTATGCATATTTAATGACGTCACATGACCATATACGGTCATCTCATTAGTTACTCACATCTCATGTCCCATAGCTTCGATTTTGCACAGGTTGCATCTTCATGTCTGTAACAGTGCTTGAGTTATTTCATGTATGCATATTTGATGAAGTTACATGACCATATATGGTCATCACATTAGTTAGTCACATCTCTTGTCTCACAGCTTCGATATTGCACAGGTTGCATGTTTCTAACTGTAACAGTGCTTGAGATAATTCAATTATGCATATTTAATGAAGTCACATGACCATATATGGTCATCACATTAGTTAGTCACATCTCTTGACCCATACCTTCGATATTGCACAGGATGCATGTCCCTAACTCTTACAGTGCTTGATATATTACATTTAATCATATTCAATGAGGTCACATGACCATATATGGTCATCTTGTTTGTTAGTAAAATTTCATGTACCATCACTTCAATATTGCACTGGTTGCATGTTCCCGTCTGTAACTGTGCTTGAGTTATTACATTTATGCATATTTGATGAAGTCACATGACCATATATGGTCATCACATTAGTTAGTCACATCTCTTGACCCATACCTTCGATATTGCACAGGATGCATGTCCCTAACTCTTACAGTGCTTGATATATTACATTTAATCATATTCAATGAGGTCACATGACCATATATGGTCATCTTGTTTGTTAGTAAAATTTCATGTACCATCACTTCAATATTGCACTGGTTGCATGTTCCCGTCTGGTTCTGTGCTTGAGTTATTACATTTATGCATATTTGATGAAGTCACATGACCATATATGGTCATCACATTAGTTAGTCACATCTCGTGTCTTATAGCTTCGATATTGCACAGGTTGCATGTCGCTATCTGTAACAGTGCTTGATATATTACATTTATGCATATTTAATGAGATCACATGACCATATATGGTCATCTTGTTTGTTAGTAGAATTTCATGTACCATCACTTCAATATTGCACTGGTTGCATGTTCCTATCTGTAACAGTGCTTGAGATATTGCAATTATGTCTATAAAATGAGGTCACGTGACCATATAAAAGAACAAAAAAAATATGAAAAAACATTCTAAAATCTTCTTCTAAAAAACGGCTTATCGCCTGGACTTCATATTTTGGAATTAAATACTATGTCATATGATCATTCAAAGTTATTCAGGGATAGTTGATTAGTCGAAAATTATGCAAATGAGATGCAAAAGAAAATTAAAAAAATTCTAGAAAAAAATTAGTCACGTGACCGCTAAAGTTTTTTTTGATGAAATTTGTAGCCCTTGTTGCACTGCTACTATCATAAAAAAATTGGACCACTCAGACCCTCAGAAAGGTGCGCAATTCGGCATTGAAAATTTCGCCTTTAATCCAAGATGGCGGCCTGGTCATGTGACCTATGTGTCTGAACTTAGGATATGCACCAGATCTCATACAGCTTTACCATTGTGGCAAGTATGGAACTGATCGGTCCAACGGTGTTGACATAAAGCGTGACCAAAAATTTAGGCGGAAGAATAATAATAATAAATATAGCTGCGTTGCAGCAATGTCGGGTTTCGAGCCCACTGACTTATTAGCAGCATTCCAAAATCAGCATCATTGACAATAATATATTAAAGGAAATTGCATGGCCTTCATACTAAACATGTTGCATATTCCTGTCTGTAACAGAGCTTAAGGTATTACAATCTTGCATATTTAATGATGTCCCATGACCATATATGGTCATTGGATGTTTTTGTCAGCTCTGTTGTGCAATAACTTCAATATTGCATTGGTTGCATTTTACTATCTGTAACAGTGCTTGAGATATAACATTTATGCATATTTGATGAGGTCACATTACCATATGTGGTCATCACATTAGTTAGTCACATCTCTTGTTCCATAGATTCGATATTGCACAGGTTGCATGTTCCCGTCTGTAACAGTGCTTGAGTTATTACATTTATGCATATTTAATGATGTCACATGACCGTGTATGGGCATCAGATGTGTTAGTCACATATCTTGTCTCATAGCTTCGATATTGCACAGGTTGTGTGTTTCTATCTGTTACTGTGTTTCAAATATAACATTTATGCATATTTGATGAGGTCACATGACCATATATGGTCATCACATTAGTTAGTCACATCTCTTGTTCCATAGATTCGATATTGCACAGGTTGCATGTTCCCGTCTGTAATAGTGCTTGAGTTATTACATTTATGCATATTTGATGAGGTCACATGACCATATATGGTCATCGGATGTGTTAGTCACTTCTGTTGTGCAATAGCTTCAATATTGCACTGGTTGCATGTTCCTATCTGTAACAGTGCTTGAGTTATTACATTTATGCATATTTGATGAAATTACATGACCATATATGGTCATCACATTAGTTAGCCACATCTCTTGTCTCATAGCTTCGATATTGCATAGGTTGCATGTCTCTATCTGTGATTCTGCTTGAGATATTACAATTATGCATATTTAATGACGTCACATGACCATATACGTTCATCACATTAGTTACTCACATCTCATGTCCCACAGCTTCGATTTTGCACAGGTTTCATGTTCATGTCTGTAACAGTGCTTGAGATAATTCAATTATGCATATTTAATGAACTCACATGACCATATATGGTCATCACATTAGTTAGCCACATCTCTTGACCCATACCTTCGATATTGCACAGGTTGCATGTCCCTAACTCTTGCAGTGCTTGATATATTACATTTATGCATATTCAATGAGGTCACATGACCATATATGGTCATCTTGTTTGTTAGTAAAATTTCATGTACCATCACTTCAATATTGCACTGGTTGCATGTTCCCGTCTGTAACTGTGCTTGAGTTATTACATTTATGCATATTTGATGAAGTCACATGACCATATATGGTCATCACATTAGTTAGTCACATCTCGTGTCTTATAGCTTCGATATTGCACAGGTTGCATGTTCCTATCTGTAACAGTGCTTGATATATTACATTTATGCATATTTAATGAGATCACATAACCATATATGGTCATCTTGTTTGTTAGTAGAATTTCATGTACCATCACTTCAATATTGCACTGGTTGCATGTTCCTATCTGTAACAGTGCTTAAGATATTGCAATTATGTCTATAAAATGAGGTCACGTGACCATATAAAAGAACAAAAAAAATATGAAAAAACATTCTAAAATCTTCTTATAAAAAACGGCTTTTCGCCTGGACTTCCATATTTTGGTATTAAATACTATGTCATATGATCTTTCAAAGTTATTCAGGGTTAGTTGATTTGTCGAAAATTATGCAAATGAGATGCAAAACAAAATTTAAAAAAATTCTAAAAAAAAAAGTCACGTGACCGCTAAAGTTTTTTTTGATGAAATTTGTAGCCCTTGTCGCACTGCTACTATCATAAAAAATTGGAGCACTCAGACCCTCAGAAAGGTGCGCAATTCGGCATTGAAAATTTCGCCTTTAATCCAAGATGGCGGCCTGGTCATGTGACCTATGTGTCTGAACTTAGGATATGCACCAGATCTCATACAGCTTTACCATTGTGGCAAGTATGGAACTGATCGGTCCAACGGTGTTGACATAAAGCGTGACCAAAAATTTAGGCGGAAGAATAATAATAATAATAATAATAAATATAGCTGCATAGCAGCAATGACCGGTTTTCAAGACCATGGCACATGGCCAAGTCACATGCAATGCATGGCCAGGTATGACTGTTTGCAATAGCCCCCAAAATTAACGTTGGTCCCATGTTTGTATATGTGATAGTGTCCAAGATATTATTGCCATGCATATGTAATGAGTTATATGACCATATATAGTCATCAGGTATGTTTGTCAATTCTCTTGTCCAATGACTTCAATATAGCATTGGTTCCATGTTCCTACCTGCATCAGTGCCTAAGATATTAGAGGCATGCATATTTAATGAGTTCTATGACCATATATGGTCATATCATATGTTGGACAATTCTCTTGTCCAATGTCTTCAGTATAGGTTTGGGTACATGTCCCTATCTTTAAAAGTGCTCGAGATATTATGGATATGCATACTTAATGTGTTCTATGACCATATATGGTAATCGAATATGTTGGTCAATCCTTTTGTCCAATGTCTTCAATATAGTATTGGTTCCATGTTTGTGCTTACAATAGTACTCGAGATATTAGAGACATGCATATTTAATGAGTTGTATGACCATATATGGTCATCGACTGTGTTGGTCAATTATCTTGTCCAAAGTCTTCAATATAGGTTTGGGTACATGTTTCTATCTTTAAAAGTGTTCGAGATATATGGATGTGCATATTTAATCAGTTCTATGACCATATATGGTCATCGAATATGTTGGTCAATTCTCTCGTCCTATGTCTTCAATATAGCGTTGATTCCATGTTTGAACTTGCAATAATGCCCGAAATAATAGAGACACGCATATTTAATGAGTTATATGACCATATATGAGCAAATGATGCCACACAAAAAAACCGGAAGTTCCTAGACCCTCAGAAAGTGGTGCAATTGAGTACTTCCGGTCTGTGTTCTACCTAAGATGGCGGCCAGGTCAGGTGACCTACATAGCTGGTTTTGGGATATGCACCACAACTCATGGCCCTTTATCAGAATGCGAAATGGCAAGTCAATCGCAGCATTATTTTTCAAGTTACAGTGGTTACAAAAAACGGCGGAAAAATAATAATAATAAATATAGCTGCATAGCAGCGATGACGGGTTTCGAGCCTGCGTGGCTCATGACAAATTGCACTTGCTCGATGTGATTATTTGACGAACGTTTCATGTCTAGAATGCAAGATAGCAGACAAACTACACAACATATGGATTTGATTTCACAGGAATGTGATAAACTTAATGCAAGGACAAATAGTTCATGAGTTATAGAACTTTTTCTCTTTTACTAAATCCAAGATGGCTGCCAAAGGAAGCCATTTTTAAAAGTCTACTTCAGTAACTTTGTAGAGCTATCAACAGAGATACTATATGCTAAATTGATTGTCAAACAAACAAGCTGTTTTTAAGAAGATAATTTTTTGAGGTTTTTTGCAATTTTTTGATAAATTCAATATGGCCGCCCAAAACCACTTGAATCATGGGAAATATTTTTATGAACACATAATCATCTTATTGAAGGGATGTTGTATGCCAACTTTGGTTTAAATCTGGCAAATTGTTCATGAGTTATAGCGTACTTTCACTTTTTACTAAATCCAAGATGGCTGCCAAAGGAAGCCATTTTTCAAAAATCTGCTTCAGTCACTTTGTGAAGCTATCAACAGAGATACTATATGCCGAATTGTTTTTCAAACAAGCAAGCAGTTTTTAAGAAGATAATTTTTTGAGTTTTTTGGCATTTTTGTGATAAATTCAACATGGCCGCCAAAAACACTTGAATCATGGGAAATATTTTTATGAACACATAATCATCTTATTGAAGGGATGTTGTATGCCAACTTTGGTTTAAATCTGGCAAATTGTTCATGAGTTATAGCGTACTTTCACTTTTTACTAAATCCAAGATGGCTGCCAAAGGAAGCCATTTTTCGAAAATCTGCTTTAGTAACTTTGTAGAGCTATCGACAGAGATACTATATGCTGAATTGCTTTTCAAACAAGGAAGCAGTTTTTAACAAGATAATTTTTTGAGGTTTTTTGAATTTTTGTGATAAATTCAACATGGCCGCCAAAACCACTTGAATCATGGGAAATATTTCCATGAACACATAATCATCTCATTGAGCGGATGTTGTATGCCAAGTTTTGTTTAAATCTGGCAAATCGTTCATAAGTTATAGTGTACTTTCACTTTTTACTAAATCCAAGATGGCTGCCAAAAGAAGCCATTTTTCGAAAATATGCTACAGTAACTTTGTAGAGCTATCAACAGAGATACTATATGCTAAATTGATTGTCAAACAAACAAGCAGTTTTTAAGAAGATAATTTTTTGAGGTTTTTTGCAATTTTTTGATAAATTCAATATGGCCGCCAAAACCACTTGAATCATGGGAAATATTTTTATGAACACATGATCATCTTATTGAAGGGATGTTGTATGCCAACTTTGGTTTAAATCTGGCAAATGGTTCATAAGTTATAGCGTACTTTCACTTTTTACTAAATCCAAGATGGCTGCCAAAGGAAGCCATTTTTCAAAAATCTGCTTCAGTCACTTTGTAGAGCTATGGCCATAGGTGCTGCAAAGCAAATGTATAATCACATGAATGAGCCATTTTCGAGAAGAAGATTTTAAAAGTTTTTTGTCAATTTTCGGAAAATCCAATATGGCGGCCAAGGTCACATGACCGCTAAAGATTTTATTGCTTATATTTGCTAGACATGAGCAAATGATGCCACACAAAAAAACCGGAAGTTCCTAGACCCTCAGAAAGTGGTGCAATCGAGTACTTCCGGTCTGTGTTCTACCTAAGATGGCGGCCAGGTCAGGTGACCTACATAGCTGGTTTTGGGATATGCACCACAACTCATGGCCCTTTATCAGAATGCGAAATGGCAAGTCAATCGCAGCATTATTTTTCAAGTTACAGTGGTTACAAAAAACGGCGGAAAAATAATAATAATAAATATAGCTGCATAGCAGCGATGACGGGTTTCGAGCCTGCGTGGCTCATGACAAATTGCACTTGCTCGATGTGATTATTTGACGAACGTTTCATGTCTAGAATGCAAGATAGCAGACAAACTACACAACATATGGATTTGATTTCACAGAAATATGATAAACTTAATGCAAGGACAAATAGTTCATGAGTTATAGAACTTTTTCTCTTTTACTAAATCCAAGATGGCTGCCAAAGGAAGCCATTTTTAAAAATCTACTTCAGTAACTTTGTAGAGCTATCAACAGAGATACTATATGCTAAATTGCTTTTCAAACAAGCAAGCAGTTTTTAACAAGATATTTTTTTGAGGTTTTTTGAATTTTTGTGATAAATTCAACATGGCCGCCAAAACCACTTGAATCATGGGAAATATTTTCATGAACACATAATCATCTCATTAAGCGGATGTTGTATGCCAAGTTTTGTTTAAATCTGGCAAATCGTTCATAAGTTATAGCGTACTTTCACTTTTTTACTAAATCCAAGATGGCTGCCAAAGGAAGCCATTTTTCGAAAATCGGCTTCAGTAACTTTGTAGAGCTATCAACAGAGATACTATATGCTAAATAGATTGTCAAACAAGCAAGCAGTTTTTAAGATAATAATTTCTTGAGGTTTTTGGCATTTTTGTGATAAATTCAACATGGCCGCCAAAACCACTTGAATCATGGGAAATATTTTCATGAACACATAATTATCTTATTGAACGGATGTTGTATGCCAAGTTTTGTTTAAATCTGGCAAATTGTTCATAAGTTATAGCGTAATTTCACTTTTCACTAAATCCAAGATGGCTGCCAAAGAAAGCCATTTTTCAAAAATCTGCTTCCGTAACTTTGTAGAGCTATCAACAGAGATACTATATGCTAAATTGATTGTCAAACAAACAAGCAGTTTTTAAGAAGATAATTTTTTGAGGTTTTTTGCAATTTTTTGATAAATTCATTATGGCCGCCAAAACCACTTGAATCATGGGAAATATTTTTATGAACACATAATCATCTTATTGAAGGGATGTTGTATGCCAACTTTGGTTTAAATCTGGCAAATTGTTCATGAGTTATAGCGTACTTTCACTTTTTATTAAATCCAAGATGGCTGCCAAAGGAAGCCATTTTTCAAAAATCTGCTTCAGTCACTTTGTAGAGCTATGGCCATAGGTGCTGCAAAGCAAATGTATAATCACATGAATGAGCCATTTTTGAGAAGAAGATTTTAAAAGTTTCTTGTCAATTTTCGGAAAATCCAATATGGCGGCCAAGGTCACATGACCGCTAAAGATTTTATTGCTGATATTTGCTAGACATGAGCCAATGATGCCACACAAAAAAACCGGAAGTTCCTAGACCCTCAGAAAGTGGTGCAATTGAGCACTTCCGGTTTGTGTTATACCTAAGATGGCGGCCAGGTCATGTGACCTACATAGCTGGTTTTGGGGTATGCACCACAACTCATCGCCCTTTATCAGCATGCAAAATGGCAAATCAATCGCTGCATTATTTTTCAAGTTACAGTGGTTACAAAAAACGGCGGAAAAATAATAATAATAAACATAGCAATTACAATAGGGTTTCGCCCCATAGGGCTCGAAACCCTAATAATAAACATAGCAATTACAAAAGGGTTTCGACCCATAGGGCTCGAAACCCTAAATATAGCTGCATAGCAGCGATGACGGGTTTCGAGCCTGCGTGGCTCATGACAAATTGCACTTGCTCGATGTGATTATTTGACGAACGTTTCATGTCTAGAATGCAAGATAGCAGACAAACTACACAACATATGGATTTGATTTCACAGGAATGTGATAAACTTAATGCAAGGACAAATAGTTCATGAGTTATAGAACTTTTTCTCTTTTACTAAATCCAAGATGGCTGCCAAAGGAAGCCATTTTTAAAAGTCTACTTCAGTAACTTTGTAGAGCTATCAACAGAGATACTATATGCTAAATTGATTGTCAAACAAACAAGCTGTTTTTAAGAAGATAATTTTTTGAGGTTTTTTGCAATTTTTTGATAAATTCAATATGGCCGCCCAAAACCACTTGAATCATGGGAAATATTTTTATGAACACATAATCATCTTATTGAAGGGATGTTGTATGCCAACTTTGGTTTAAATCTGGCAAATTGTTCATGAGTTATAGCGTACTTTCACTTTTTACTAAATCCAAGATGGCTGCCAAAGGAAGCCATTTTTCAAAAATCTGCTTCAGTCACTTTGTGAAGCTATCAACAGAGATACTATATGCCGAATTGTTTTTCAAACAAGCAAGCAGTTTTTAAGAAGATAATTTTTTGAGTTTTTTGGCATTTTTGTGATAAATTCAACATGGCCGCCAAAAACACTTGAATCATGGGAAATATTTTTATGAACACATAATCATCTTATTGAAGGGATGTTGTATGCCAACTTTGGTTTAAATCTGGCAAATTGTTCATGAGTTATAGCGTACTTTCACTTTTTACTAAATCCAAGATGGCTGCCAAAGGAAGCCATTTTTCGAAAATCTGCTTTAGTAACTTTGTAGAGCTATCGACAGAGATACTATATGCTGAATTGCTTTTCAAACAAGGAAGCAGTTTTTAACAAGATAATTTTTTGAGGTTTTTTGAATTTTTGTGATAAATTCAACATGGCCGCCAAAACCACTTGAATCATGGGAAATATTTCCATGAACACATAATCATCTCATTGAGCGGATGTTGTATGCCAAGTTTTGTTTAAATCTGGCAAATCGTTCATAAGTTATAGTGTACTTTCACTTTTTACTAAATCCAAGATGGCTGCCAAAAGAAGCCATTTTTCGAAAATATGCTACAGTAACTTTGTAGAGCTATCAACAGAGATACTATATGCTAAATTGATTGTCAAACAAACAAGCAGTTTTTAAGAAGATAATTTTTTGAGGTTTTTTGCAATTTTTTGATAAATTCAATATGGCCGCCAAAACCACTTGAATCATGGGAAATATTTTTATGAACACATGATCATCTTATTGAAGGGATGTTGTATGCCAACTTTGGTTTAAATCTGGCAAATTGTTCATAAGTTATAGCGTACTTTCACTTTTTACTAAATCCAAGATGGCTGCCAAAGGAAGCCATTTTTCAAAAATCTGCTTCAGTCACTTTGTAGAGCTATGGCCATAGGTGCTGCAAAGCAAATGTATAATCACATGAATGAGCCATTTTCGAGAAGAAGATTTTAAAAGTTTTTTGTCAATTTTCGGAAAATCCAATATGGCGGCCAAGGTCACATGACCGCTAAAGATTTTATTGCTTATATTTGCTAGACATGAGCAAATGATGCCACACAAAAAAACCGGAAGTTCCTAGACCCTCAGAAAGTGGTGCAATTGAGTACTTCCGGTCTGTGTTCTACCTAAGATGGCGGCCAGGTCAGGTGACCTACATAGCTGGTTTTGGGATATGCACCACAACTCATGGCCCTTTATCAGAATGCGAAATGGCAAGTCAATCGCAGCATTATTTTTCAAGTTACAGTGGTTACAAAAAACGGCGGAAAAATAATAATAATAAATATAGCTGCAGAGCAGCTATTAACGGCTTTCAAGAAAAAGGGCCATAACACTATTAAATTCGGAAAAAAAAGTTTGAAGATTTGATTTGTGCAATGTATATACGTGTAGTTTACATGACGTTCTGGCCCAATGCCTTCATTATAGCGCTATTTCCATGTCTCTAACTTCAATAGTGCTCGAGATATTATATATATACATATCTAATGAGTTCTATGACCATATATGGTCAACGGATATGTTGGCCAATTCTCTTTTCCATTGCCTTCAATATAGCGTTGGGACCCTGTCTGTACATGCAATAGCGCTTGAGATATTAGAGTCATGCATATTAAATCACTTCTATGACCATATATGGTCAACGAATATGTTGGTCAATTTTCTTGTCCACAGCCTTCAGTATACCGTTAGTTTCATGTTTGTACATGGAATAGCGCTTGAGATATTAGAGACATGCATATTAAATGAGTTCTATGACCATATATGGTCAAAGGATATGTTGGCCAATTTTCTTGTCCATTGCCTTCGGTATACCGTTAGTTCCATGTTTGTACATGCAATAGTGCTTGAGATATTGGAGACATGCATATTTAATGAGTTATATGACCATATATGGCCATTGAGGATGTTGACGATTTCTCTTGTCCAAAGCCTTCAATATAGCAATAGTTCCATGTCTGTATGTGCAATAGTGCCTGAGATATTATAGGTATGTATATTTAATGAGGTATATGACCATATATGGTCAACGAATATTTTGGCCAATTCTCTTGTCCATTGCCTTCAATATACCGTTAGTTCCATGTTTGTACATGCAATAGTTTTTGAGATACAAGAGACATGCATATTTAATGAGTTCCAAGATGGCGGCCGAACCACGTGACTAATCGAAAATCTGTTTCAGTCACTTTTAATGGCATGACATGTAGAAGGTATATACAAATTTTCAGGCAAAACGGTCCAGCCGTTTCAGAGAAGAAGTCGTTTGAAGTTGGCGGAATAATAATAATAATAATAATAATAAACATTACAAAAACAATAGGCTTTCAAGCCTGAAGGGACTTGAAAGCCTAAATATAGCTGCATAGCAGCGATGACGGGTTTCGAGCCTGCGTGGCTCATGACAAATTGCACTTGCTCGATGTGATTATTTGACGAACGTTTCATGTCTAGAATGCAAGATAGCAGACAAACTACGTATACACAACATATGGATTTGATTTCACAGGAATGTGATAAACTTAATGCAAGGACAAATAGTTCATGAGTTATAGAACTTTTTCTCTTTTACTAAATCCAAGATGGCTGCCAAAGGAAGCCATTTTTAAAAGTCTACTTCAGTAACTTTGTAGAGCTATCAACAGAGATACTATATGCTAAATTGATTGTCAAACAAACAAGCTGTTTTTAAGAAGATAATTTTTTGAGGTTTTTTGCAATTTTTTGATAAATTCAATATGGCCGCCCAAAACCACTTGAATCATGGGAAATATTTTTATGAACACATAATCATCTTATATTGAAGGGATGTTGTATGCCAACTTTGGTTTAAATCTGGCAAATTGTTCATGAGTTATAGCGTACTTTCACTTTTTACTAAATCCAAGATGGCTGCCAAAGGAAGCCATTTTTCAAAAATCTGCTTCAGTCACTTTGTGAAGCTATCAACAGAGATACTATATGCCGAATTGTTTTTCAAACAAGCAAGCAGTTTTTAAGAAGATAATTTTTTGAGTTTTTTGGCATTTTTGTGATAAATTCAACATGGCCGCCAAAAACACTTGAATCATGGGAAATATTTTTATGAACACATAATCATCTTATTGAAGGGATGTTGTATGCCAACTTTGGTTTAAATCTGGCAAATTGTTCATGAGTTATAGCGTACTTTCACTTTTTACTAAATCCAAGATGGCTGCCAAAGGAAGCCATTTTTCGAAAATCTGCTTTAGTAACTTTGTAGAGCTATCGACAGAGATACTATATGCTGAATTGCTTTTCAAACAAGGAAGCAGTTTTTAACAAGATAATTTTTTGAGGTTTTTTGAATTTTTGTGATAAATTCAACATGGCCGCCAAAACCACTTGAATCATGGGAAATATTTCCATGAACACATAATCATCTCATTGAGCGGATGTTGTATGCCAAGTTTTGTTTAAATCTGGCAAATCGTTCATAAGTTATAGTGTACTTTCACTTTTTACTAAATCCAAGATGGCTGCCAAAAGAAGCCATTTTTCGAAAATATGCTACAGTAACTTTGTAGAGCTATCAACAGAGATACTATATGCTAAATTGATTGTCAAACAAACAAGCAGTTTTTAAGAAGATAATTTTTTGAGGTTTTTTGCAATTTTTTGATAAATTCAATATGGCCGCCAAAACCACTTGAATCATGGGAAATATTTTTATGAACACATGATCATCTTATTGAAGGGATGTTGTATGCCAACTTTGGTTTAAATCTGGCAAATTGTTCATAAGTTATAGCGTACTTTCACTTTTTACTAAATCCAAGATGGCTGCCAAAGGAAGCCATTTTTCAAAAATCTGCTTCAGTCACTTTGTAGAGCTATGGCCATAGGTGCTGCAAAGCAAATGTATAATCACATGAATGAGCCATTTTCGAGAAGAAGATTTTAAAAGTTTTTTGTCAATTTTCGGAAAATCCAATATGGCGGCCAAGGTCACATGACCGCTAAAGATTTTATTGCTTATATTTGCTAGACATGAGCAAATGATGCCACACAAAAAAACCGGAAGTTCCTAGACCCTCAGAAAGTGGTGCAATTGAGTACTTCCGGTCTGTGTTCTACCTAAGATGGCGGCCAGGTCAGGTGACCTACATAGCTGGTTTTGGGATATGCACCACAACTCATGGCCCTTTATCAGAATGCGAAATGGCAAGTCAATCGCAGCATTATTTTTCAAGTTACAGTGGTTACAAAAAACGGCGGAAAAATAATAATAATAAATATAGCTGCATAGCAGCGATGACGGGTTTCGAGCCTGCGTGGCTCATGACAAATTGCACTTGCTCGATGTGATTATTTGACGAACGTTTCATGTCTAGAATGCAAGATAGCAGACAAACTACACAACATATGGATTTGATTTCACAGGAATATGATGAACTTAATGCAAGGACAAATAATTCATGAGTTATAGAACTTTTTCTCTTTTACTAAATCCAAGATGGCTGTCAAAGGAAGCCATTTTTAAAAATCTACTTCAGTAACTTTGTAGAGCTATCAACAGAGATACTATATGCTAAATTGCTTTTCAAACAAGCAAGCAGTTTTTAACAAGATATTTTTTTGAGGTTTTTTGAATTTTTGTGATAAATTCAACATGGCCGCCAAAACCACTTGAATCATGGGAAATATTTCCATGAACACATAATCATCTCATTGAGCGGATGTTGTATGCCAAGTTTTGTTTAAATCTGGCAAATCGTTCATAAGTTATAGTGTACTTTCACTTTTTACTAAATCCAAGATGGCTGCCAAAAGAAGCCATTTTTCGAAAATCTGCTACAGTTACATTGTAGAGCTATCAACAGAGATACTATATGCTAAATTGATTGTCAAACAAACAAGCAGTTTTTAAGAAGATAATTTTTTGAGGTTTTTTGCAATTTTTTGATAAATTCAATATGGCCGCCAAAACCACTTGAATCATGGGAAATATTTTTATGAACACATAATCATCTCATTGAGCGGATGTTGTATGCCAAGTTTTGTTTAAATCTGGCAAATCGTTCATAAGTTATAGTGTACTTTCACTTTTTACTAAATCCAAGATGGCTGCCAAAAGAAGCCATTTTTCGAAAATCTGCTACAGTTACTTTGTAGAGCTATCAACAGAGATACTATATGCTAAATTGATTGTCAAACAAACAAGCAGTTTTTAAGAAGATAATTTTTTGAGGTTTTTTGCAATTTTTTGATAAATTCAATATGGCCGCCAAAACCACTTGAATCATGGGAAATATTTTTATGAACACATAATCATCTTATTGAAGGGATGTTGTATGCCAACTTTGGTTTAAATCTGGCAAATTGTTCATGAGTTATAGCGTACTTTCACTTTTTATTAAATCCAAGATGGCTGCCAAAGGAAGCCATTTTTCAAAAATCTGCTTCAGTCACTTTGTAGGGCTATGGCCATAGGTGCTGCAAAGCAAATGTATAATCACATGAATGAGCCATTTTTGAGAAGAAGATTTTAAAAGTTTTTTATCAATTTTCGGAAAATCCAATATGGCGGCCAAGGTCACATGACCGCTAAAGATTTTATTGCTGATATTTGCTAGACATGAGCCAATGATGCCACACAAAAAAACCGGAAGTTCCTAGACCCTCAGAAAGTGGTGCAATTGAGCACTTCCGGTTTGTGTTCTACCTAAGATGGCGGCCAGGTCATGTGACCTACATGGCTGGTTTTGGGGTATGCACCACAACTCATCGCCCTTTATCAGCATGCAAAATGGCAAATCAATCGCTGCATTATTTTTCAAGTTACAGTGGTTACAAAAAACGGCGGAAAAATAATAATAATAAACATAGCAATTACAATAGGGTTTCGCCCCATAGGGCTCGAAACCCTAATAATAAACATAGCAATTACAATAGGGTTTCGCCCCATAGGGCTCGAAACCCTAATAATAAACATAGCAATTACAATAGGGTTTCGCCCCATAGGGCTCGAAACCCTAAATATAGCTGCATAGCAGCGATGACGGGTTTCGAGCCTGCGTGGCTCATGACAAATTGCACTTGCTCGATGTGATTATTTGACGAACGTTTCATGTCTAGAATGCAAGATAGCAGACAAACTACACAACATATGGATTTGATTTCACAGGAATGTGATAAACTTAATGCAAGGACAAATAGTTCATGAGTTATAGAACTTTTTCTCTTTTACTAAATCCAAGATGGCTGCCAAAGGAAGCCATTTTTAAAAGTCTACTTCAGTAACTTTGTAGAGCTATCAACAGAGATACTATATGCTAAATTGATTGTCAAACAAACAAGCTGTTTTTAAGAAGATAATTTTTTGAGGTTTTTTGCAATTTTTTGATAAATTCAATATGGCCGCCCAAAACCACTTGAATCATGGGAAATATTTTTATGAACACATAATCATCTTATTGAAGGGATGTTGTATGCCAACTTTGGTTTAAATCTGGCAAATTGTTCATGAGTTATAGCGTACTTTCACTTTTTACTAAATCCAAGATGGCTGCCAAAGGAAGCCATTTTTCAAAAATCTGCTTCAGTCACTTTGTGAAGCTATCAACAGAGATACTATATGCCGAATTGTTTTTCAAACAAGCAAGCAGTTTTTAAGAAGATAATTTTTTGAGTTTTTTGGCATTTTTGTGATAAATTCAACATGGCCGCCAAAAACACTTGAATCATGGGAAATATTTTTATGAACACATAATCATCTTATTGAAGGGATGTTGTATGCCAACTTTGGTTTAAATCTGGCAAATTGTTCATGAGTTATAGCGTACTTTCACTTTTTACTAAATCCAAGATGGCTGCCAAAGGAAGCCATTTTTCGAAAATCTGCTTTAGTAACTTTGTAGAGCTATCGACAGAGATACTATATGCTGAATTGCTTTTCAAACAAGGAAGCAGTTTTTAACAAGATAATTTTTTGAGGTTTTTTGAATTTTTGTGATAAATTCAACATGGCCGCCAAAACCACTTGAATCATGGGAAATATTTCCATGAACACATAATCATCTCATTGAGCGGATGTTGTATGCCAAGTTTTGTTTAAATCTGGCAAATCGTTCATAAGTTATAGTGTACTTTCACTTTTTACTAAATCCAAGATGGCTGCCAAAAGAAGCCATTTTTCGAAAATATGCTACAGTAACTTTGTAGAGCTATCAACAGAGATACTATATGCTAAATTGATTGTCAAACAAACAAGCAGTTTTTAAGAAGATAATTTTTTGAGGTTTTTTGCAATTTTTTGATAAATTCAATATGGCCGCCAAAACCACTTGAATCATGGGAAATATTTTTATGAACACATGATCATCTTATTGAAGGGATGTTGTATGCCAACTTTGGTTTAAATCTGGCAAATTGTTCATAAGTTATAGCGTACTTTCACTTTTTACTAAATCCAAGATGGCTGCCAAAGGAAGCCATTTTTCAAAAATCTGCTTCAGTCACTTTGTAGAGCTATGGCCATAGGTGCTGCAAAGCAAATGTATAATCACATGAATGAGCCATTTTCGAGAAGAAGATTTTAAAAGTTTTTTGTCAATTTTCGGAAAATCCAATATGGCGGCCAAGGTCACATGACCGCTAAAGATTTTATTGCTTATATTTGCTAGACATGAGCAAATGATGCCACACAAAAAAAACGGAAGTTCCTAGACCCTCAGAAAGTGGTGCAATCGAGTACTTCCGGTCTGTGTTCTACCTAAGATGGCGGCCAGGTCAGGTGACCTACATAGCTGGTTTTGGGATATGCACCACAACTCATGGCCCTTTATCAGAATGCGAAATGGCAAGTCAATCGCAGCATTATTTTTCAAGTTACAGTGGTTACAAAAAACGGCGGAAAAATAATAATAATAAATATAGCTGCGTTGCAGCAATGTCGGGTTTCGAGCCCACTGACTTATTAGCAGCATTCCAAAATCAGCATCATGGACAATAATATATTAAAGGAAATTGCATGGCCTTCATACTAAACATGTTACATGTTCCTGTCTGTAACAGTGCTTAAGGTATTACAATCTTGCATATTTAATGATGTCACATGACCATATATGGTCATCGGATGTTTTTGTCAGCTCTGTTGTGCAATAACTTCAATATTGCATTGGTTGCATGTTCCTATCTGTAAAAGTGCTTGAGATATAACATCTATGCATATTTGATGAGGTCACATGATCATATATGGTCATCACATTAGTTAGTCACATCTCTTGTTCCATAGATTCGATATTGCACAGGTTGCATATTCCCGTCTGTAATAGTGCTTGAGTTATTACATTTATGCTTATTTGATGAGGTCACATGACCATATATGGTCAACGGATATGTTAGTTACTTCTGTTGTGCAATAGCTTCAATATTGCACTGGTTGCATGTTCCTATCTGTAACAGTGCTTGAGATATAACATTTATGCATATTTGATGAGGTCACATGACCATATATGGTCATCAGATGTGTTAGTCACTTCTGTTGTGCAATAGCTTCAATATTGCACTGGTTGCATGTTCCTATCTGTAACAGTGCTTGAGTTATTACATTTATGCATATTTAATGAAGTCACATGACCATATATGGTCATCACATTAGTTAGTCACATCTCTTGACGCATACCTCCGATATTGCACAGGTTGCATGTCCCTAACTCTTGCAGTGCTTGATATATTACATTTATGCATATTCAATGAGGTCACATGACCATATATTGTCATCTTGTTTGTTAGTAAAATTTCATGTACCATCACTTCAATATTGCACTGGTTGCATGTTCCCGTCTGTAACTGTGCTTGAGTTATTACATTTATGCATATTTGATGAAGTCACATGACCATATATGGTCATCACATTAGTTAGTCACATCTCGTGTCTTATAGCTTCGATATTGCACAGGTTGCATGTCCCTATCTGTAACAGTGCTTGATATATTACATTTATGCATATTTAATGAGATCACATGACCATATATGGTCATCTTGTTTGTTAGTAGAATTTCATGTACCATCACTTCAATATTGCACTGGTTGCATGTTCCTATCTGTAACAGTGCTTGAGATATTGCAATTATGTCTATAAAATGAGGTCACGTGACCATATAAAAGAACAAAAAAATATGAAAAAACATTCTAAAATCTTCTTATAAAAAACGGCTTTCCGCCTGGACTTCCATATTTTGGAATTATATATTATGTCATATGATCTTTCAAAGTTATTCAGGGTTAGTTGATTTGTCGAAAATTATGCAAATGAGATGCAAAACAAAATTTCAAAAAATTCTAAAAAAAAAAGTCACGTGACCGCTAAAGTTTTTTTTGATGAAATTTGTAGCCCTCGTCACACTGCTACTATCATAAAAAAATTGGAGCACTCAGACCCTCAGAAAGGTGCGCAATTCGGCATTGAAAATTTCGCCTTTAATCCATGATGGCGGCCTGGTCATGTGACCTATGTGTCTGAACTTAGGATATGCACCAGATCTCATACAGCTTTACCATTGTGGCAAGTATGGAACTGATCGGTCAAACGGTGTTGACATAAAGCGTGACCAAAAATTTAGGCGGAAGAATAATAATAATAATAATAATAATAATAATAATAAACGGAACAATTACAAAAGGGTTTCGACCAAATGGGCTCGAAACCCTAAATATAGCTGCAGAGCAGCTATTAACGGCTTTCAAGAAAAAAGAGACATAACACCATTAAATTTGGAGAAAAAAAAGTTTGAAGATTTGATTTGTGCAATGTATATACGTGTAATTTACACGATGTTCTGGCCCAATGCCTTCCTTATAGCGCTATTTCCATGCCTCTAACTTCAATAGTGCTCGAGATATTATATATATATGCATATCTAATGAGTTCTATGACCATATATGGTCAACGGATATGTTGGCCAATTCTGTACATGCAATACTGCTTGAAATATTAGAGACATGCATATTTAATGAGTTCTATGACCATATATGGTCAACGGATATGTTGGCCAATTCTCTTTGCTATTGCCTTCAATATAGTGTTTGTTCTATGTTTGTACATGGAATAGCGCTTGAGATATTAGAAACATGCATATTGAATGAGTTCTATGACCATATATGGTCAACGGATATGTTGGCCAATTTTCTTTCCCAGTTTCCTCAATATAGCATTGGTACCATGTTTATACATGCAACAGTGCTTGAGATATTGGAGACATGCATATTTAATGAGTTCTATGACCATATATGGTCAGCGGATATGTTGGCCAATTCTCTTTGGTATTGCCTTCAATATAGCATTGGTACCATGTTTATACATGCTATAGTGCTTGAGCTATTGGAGACATGCATATTTAATGAGTTATATGACCATATATGGTCATTGAAGATGTTGACAATTTCTTTTGTCCAAAGCCTTCAATATAGCAATGGTTCCATGTCTGTATGTGCAATAGTGCTTGAGATATTATAGATATGCATACTTAATGAGGTATATGACCTTATATGGTCAACGAATATGTTGGCTCATTCTCTTGACCATTACCTTCAATATAGCGTTAGTTTCACGTTTGTACATGCAATAGTGCTTGAGATATAAGAGACATGCATATTTAATGAGTTCTATAACCATATATGGTCAACAAATATTTTGGCCAATTTTCTTTCCCAGTGCCTTCAATATAGCATTGGTAACATGTTTATACTTGCAATGATGCTTGAGATATTGGAGACATGCATATTTAATGAGTTATATGACCATATATGGTTATTGAAGATGTTGACAATTTCTCTTGTCCAAAGCCTTCAATATAGCATTGGTTCCATGTCTGTATATGCAATAGTGCCTGAGATATTATAGATATGCATATTTAATGAGTTCTATGACCATATATGGTCAAGGAATATTTTAGCCAATTTATTCTCTTGTGCGTTGCCTTCAATATACCGTTAGTTCCATGTTTGTACATGCAATAGTTTTGGAGATACAAGAGACATGCATATTTAATGAGTTCCAAGATGGCGGCCGAACCACGTGACTAATCGAAAATCTGTTTCAGTCACTTTTAATGGCATGACATGTAGAAGGTATATACAAATTTTCAGGCAAAATGGTCCAGCCGTTTCAGAGAAGAAGTCGTTTGAAGTTGGCGGAAGAATAATAATAATAATAATAAACATAACAAAAACAATAGGCTTTCAAGCCTGAAGGGACTTGAAAGCCTAAATATAGCTGCATAGCAGCGATGACGGGTTTCGAGCCTGCGTGGCTCATGACAAATTGCACTTGCTCGATGTGATTATTTGACGAACGTTTCATGTCTAGAATGCAAGATAGCAGACAAACTACACAACATATGGATTTGATTTCACAGGAATGTGATAAACTTAATGCAAGGACAAATAGTTCATGAGTTATAGAACTTTTTCTCTTTTACTAAATCCAAGATGGCTGCCAAAGGAAGCCATTTTTAAAAGTCTACTTCAGTAACTTTGTAGAGCTATCAACAGAGATACTATATGCTAAATTGATTGTCAAACAAACAAGCTGTTTTTAAGAAGATAATTTTTTGAGGTTTTTTGCAATTTTTTGATAAATTCAATATGGCCGCCCAAAACCACTTGAATCATGGGAAATATTTTTATGAACACATAATCATCTTATTGAAGGGATGTTGTATGCCAACTTTGGTTTAAATCTGGCAAATTGTTCATGAGTTATAGCGTACTTTCACTTTTTACTAAATCCAAGATGGCTGCCAAAGGAAGCCATTTTTCAAAAATCTGCTTCAGTCACTTTGTGAAGCTATCAACAGAGATACTATATGCCGAATTGTTTTTCAAACAAGCAAGCAGTTTTTAAGAAGATAATTTTTTGAGTTTTTTGGCATTTTTGTGATAAATTCAACATGGCCGCCAAAAACACTTGAATCATGGGAAATATTTTTATGAACACATAATCATCTTATTGAAGGGATGTTGTATGCCAACTTTGGTTTAAATCTGGCAAATTGTTCATGAGTTATAGCGTACTTTCACTTTTTACTAAATCCAAGATGGCTGCCAAAGGAAGCCATTTTTCGAAAATCTGCTTTAGTAACTTTGTAGAGCTATCGACAGAGATACTATATGCTGAATTGCTTTTCAAACAAGGAAGCAGTTTTTAACAAGATAATTTTTTGAGGTTTTTTGAATTTTTGTGATAAATTCAACATGGCCGCCAAAACCACTTGAATCATGGGAAATATTTCCATGAACACATAATCATCTCATTGAGCGGATGTTGTATGCCAAGTTTTGTTTAAATCTGGCAAATCGTTCATAAGTTATAGTGTACTTTCACTTTTTACTAAATCCAAGATGGCTGCCAAAAGAAGCCATTTTTCGAAAATATGCTACAGTAACTTTGTAGAGCTATCAACAGAGATACTATATGCTAAATTGATTGTCAAACAAACAAGCAGTTTTTAAGAAGATAATTTTTTGAGGTTTTTTGCAATTTTTTGATAAATTCAATATGGCCGCCAAAACCACTTGAATCATGGGAAATATTTTTATGAACACATGATCATCTTATTGAAGGGATGTTGTATGCCAACTTTGGTTTAAATCTGGCAAATTGTTCATAAGTTATAGCGTACTTTCACTTTTTACTAAATCCAAGATGGCTGCCAAAGGAAGCCATTTTTCAAAAATCTGCTTCAGTCACTTTGTAGAGCTATGGCCATAGGTGCTGCAAAGCAAATGTATAATCACATGAATGAGCCATTTTCGAGAAGAAGATTTTAAAAGTTTTTTGTCAATTTTCGGAAAATCCAATATGGCGGCCAAGGTCACATGACCGCTAAAGATTTTATTGCTTATATTTGCTAGACATGAGCAAATGATGCCACACAAAAAAACCGGAAGTTCCTAGACCCTCAGAAAGTGGTGCAATTGAGTACTTCCGGTCTGTGTTCTACCTAAGATGGCGGCCAGGTCAGGTGACCTACATAGCTGGTTTTGGGATATGCACCACAACTCATGGCCCTTTATCAGAATGCGAAATGGCAAGTCAATCGCAGCATTATTTTTCAAGTTACAGTGGTTACAAAAAACGGCGGAAAAATAATAATAATAAATATAGCTGCATAGCAGCGATGACGGGTTTCGAGCCTGCGTGGCTCATGACAAATTGCACTTGCTCGATGTGATTATTTGACGAACGTTTCATGTCTAGAATGCAAGATAGCAGACAAACTACACAACATATGGATTTGATTTCACAGGAATGTGATAAACTTAATGCAAGGACAAATAGTTCATGAGTTATAGAACTTTTTCTCTTTTACTAAATCCAAGATGGCTGCCAAAGGAAGCCATTTTTAAAAGTCTACTTCAGTAACTTTGTAGAGCTATCAACAGAGATACTATATGCTAAATTGATTGTCAAACAAACAAGCTGTTTTTAAGAAGATAATTTTTTGAGGTTTTTTGCAATTTTTTGATAAATTCAATATGGCCGCCCAAAACCACTTGAATCATGGGAAATATTTTTATGAACACATAATCATCTTATTGAAGGGATGTTGTATGCCAACTTTGGTTTAAATCTGGCAAATTGTTCATGAGTTATAGCGTACTTTCACTTTTTACTAAATCCAAGATGGCTGCCAAAGGAAGCCATTTTTCAAAAATCTGCTTCAGTCACTTTGTGAAGCTATCAACAGAGATACTATATGCCGAATTGTTTTTCAAACAAGCAAGCAGTTTTTAAGAAGATAATTTTTTGAGTTTTTTGGCATTTTTGTGATAAATTCAACATGGCCGCCAAAAACACTTGAATCATGGGAAATATTTTTATGAACACATAATCATCTTATTGAAGGGATGTTGTATGCCAACTTTGGTTTAAATCTGGCAAATTGTTCATGAGTTATAGCGTACTTTCACTTTTTACTAAATCCAAGATGGCTGCCAAAGGAAGCCATTTTTCGAAAATCTGCTTTAGTAACTTTGTAGAGCTATCGACAGAGATACTATATGCTGAATTGCTTTTCAAACAAGGAAGCAGTTTTTAACAAGATAATTTTTTGAGGTTTTTTGAATTTTTGTGATAAATTCAACATGGCCGCCAAAACCACTTGAATCATGGGAAATATTTCCATGAACACATAATCATCTCATTGAGCGGATGTTGTATGCCAAGTTTTGTTTAAATCTGGCAAATCGTTCATAAGTTATAGTGTACTTTCACTTTTTACTAAATCCAAGATGGCTGCCAAAAGAAGCCATTTTTCGAAAATATGCTACAGTAACTTTGTAGAGCTATCAACAGAGATACTATATGCTAAATTGATTGTCAAACAAACAAGCAGTTTTTAAGAAGATAATTTTTTGAGGTTTTTTGCAATTTTTTGATAAATTCAATATGGCCGCCAAAACCACTTGAATCATGGGAAATATTTTTATGAACACATGATCATCTTATTGAAGGGATGTTGTATGCCAACTTTGGTTTAAATCTGGCAAATTGTTCATAAGTTATAGCGTACTTTCACTTTTTACTAAATCCAAGATGGCTGCCAAAGGAAGCCATTTTTCAAAAATCTGCTTCAGTCACTTTGTAGAGCTATGGCCATAGGTGCTGCAAAGCAAATGTATAATCACATGAATGAGCCATTTTCGAGAAGAAGATTTTAAAAGTTTTTTGTCAATTTTCGGAAAATCCAATATGGCGGCCAAGGTCACATGACCGCTAAAGATTTTATTGCTTATATTTGCTAGACATGAGCAAATGATGCCACACAAAAAAACCGGAAGTTCCTAGACCCTCAGAAAGTGGTGCAATTGAGTACTTCCGGTCTGTGTTCTACCTAAGATGGCGGCCAGGTCAGGTGACCTACATAGCTGGTTTTGGGATATGCACCACAACTCATGGCCCTTTATCAGAATGCGAAATGGCAAGTCAATCGCAGCATTATTTTTCAAGTTACAGTGGTTACAAAAAACGGCGGAAAAATAATAATAATAATAATAAACATAGCAATTACAATAGGGTTTCGCCCCATAGGGCTCGAAACCCTAAATATAGCTGCATAGCAGCGATGACGGGTTTCGAGCCTGCGTGGCTCATGACAAATTGCACTTGCTCGATGTGATTATTTGACGAACGTTTCATGTCTAGAATGCAAGATAGCAGACAAACTACACAACATATGGATTTGATTTCACAGGAATATGATAAACTTAATGCAAGGACAAATAGTTCATGAGTTATAGAACTTTTTCTCTTTTACTAAATCCAAGACGGCTGCCAAAGGAAGCCATTTTTAAAAATCTACTTCAGTAACTTTGTAGAGCTATCAACAGAGATACTATATGCTAAATTGCTTTTCAAACAAGCAAGCAGTTTTTAGCAAGATATTTTTTTGAGGTTTTTTGAATTTTTGTGATAAATTAAACATGGCCGCCAAAACCACTTGAATCATGGGAAATATTTCTATGAACACATAATCATCTCATTGAGCGGATGTTGTATGCCAAGTTTTGTTTAAATCTGGCAAATTGTTCATAAGTTATAGCGTGCTTTCACTTTTTACTAAATCCAAGATGGCTGCCAAAGTAAGCCATTTTTCGAAAATCTGCATCAGTAACTTTGTAGAGCTATCGACAGAGATACTATATGCTGATTTGCTTTTCAAACAAGGAAGCAGTTTTTAACAAGATAATTTTTTGAGGTTTTTTGAATTTTTGTGATAAATTCAACATGGCCGCCAAAACCACTTGAATCATGGGAAATATTTCCATGAACACATAATCATCTCATTGAGCGGATGTTGTATGCCAAGTTTTGTTTAAATCTGGCAAATCGTTCATAAGTTATAGTGTACTTTCACTTTTTACTAAATCCAAGATGGCTGCCAAAAGAAGCCATTTTTCGAAAATCTGCTACAGTTACTTTGTAGAGCTATCAACAGAGATACTATATGCTAAATTGATTGTCAAACAAACAAGCAGTTTTTAAGAAGATATTTTTTTGAGGTTTTTTGCAATTTTTTGATAAATTCAATATGGCCGCCAAAACCACTTGAATCATGGGAAATATTTTTATGAACACATAATCATCTTATCGAAGGGATGTTGTATGCCAACTTTGGTTTAAATCTGGCAAATTGTTCATGAGTTATAGCGTACTTTCACTTTTTACTAAATCCAAGATGGCTGCCAAAGGAAGCCATTTTTCAAAAATCTGCTTCAGTCACTTTGTAGAGCTATGGCCACAGGTGCTGCAAAGCAAATGTCTAATCACATGAACGAGCCATTTTTGAGAAGAAGATTTTAAAAAATTGTTGTCAATTTTCACAAAATCCAATATGGCGGCCAAGGTCACATGACCGCTAAAGATTTTATTGCTGATATTTGCTAGACATGAGCCAATGATGCCACACAAAAAAACCGGAAGTTCCTAGACCCTCAGAAAGTGGTGCAATTGAGCACTTCCGGTTTGTGTTCTACCTAAGATGGCTGCCAGGTCATGTGACCTACATGGCTGGTTTTGGGATATGCACCACAACTCATGGCCCTTCATCAGCATGCAAAATGCCTAATCAATCGCAGCATTATTTTTCAAGTTACAGTGATTTATAAAAACGGCGGAAAAATAATAATAATAATAATAATAATAATAATAAGAATAATAAACATAGCAATTACAAAAGGGTTTCGCCCCATAGGGCTCGAAACCCTAATAATAAACATAGCAATTACAATAGGGTTTCGCCCCATAGGGCTCGAAACCCTAAATATAGCTGCAGAGCAGCTATTAACGGCTTTCAAGAAAGAAGGGCCATAACACCATTAATTTTTGGGAAGAAAAAGTTTGAAGATTTGATGTGTGCAATGTATAAACATGTAGGTTACACAACGTTCTGGCCCAATGCCTTCATTATAGCGCTATTTCCATGTCTCTAACTTCAATAGTGCTCGAGATATTGTATATATGCATATTGAATGAGTTCTATGACCATATATGGTCAACGGATATGTTGGCCAATTCTCTTTTCTATTGCCTTCAATATAGTGTTTGTTCCATGTTTGTACATGGAATAGTGCTTGAGATATTAGAGACATGCATATTAAATGAGTTCGATGACCATATATGGTCAACAGATATGTTGGCCAATTTTCTTGTCCATTGCCTTCAATATATCATTGGTACAATGTTTATACTTGCAATGGTGCTTAAGATATTGGAGACATGCATATTTAATGAGTTCTATGACCATATATGGTCAACGAATATGTTGGTCAATTTTCTTGTCCATTGCCTTCGGTATACCGTTAGTTCCATGTTTGTACATGCAATAGTGCTTGAGATATTGGAGACATGCATATTTAATGAGTTATATGACCATATATGGTCATTGAAGATGTTGACAATTTCTCTTGTCCAAAGCCTTCAATATAGCAATGGTTCCATGTCTGTATGTGCAATAGTGCCTGAGATATTATAAGTATGCATATTTAATGAGGTATATGACCTTATATGGTCAATGAATATGTTGGCTCATTCTCTTGACCATTTCCTTCAATATAGCGTCAGTTTCACGTTTGTACATGCAATAGTGCTTGAGATATAAGAGAAATGCATATATAATGAGTTCTATGACCATATATGGTCAACGAATATTTTGGCCAATTCTCTTGTCCGTTGCCTTCAATATACCGTTAGTTCCATATTTGTACATGCAATAGTTTTTGAGATACAAGAGACATGCATATTTAATGAGTTCCAAGATGGCGGCCGAACCACGTGACTAATCGAAAATCTGTTTCAGTCACTTTTAATGGCATGACATGTAGAAGGTATATACAAATTTTCAGGCAAAACGGTCCAGCCGTTTCAGAGAAGAAGTCGTTTGAAGTTGGCGGAATAATAATAATAATAATAATAATAATAATAATAAACATGGAATAGCGCTTGAGATATTAGAGACATGCATATTAAATGAGTTCTATGACCATATATGGTCAACAGATATGTTGGCCAATTTTTTTGTCCATTGCCTTCAGCATATCATTGGTACCATGTTTATACTTGCAATGGTGCTTGAGATATTGGAGACATGCATATTTAATGAGTTCTATGACCATATATGGTCAACGAATATGTTGGTCAATTATCTTGTCCATTGCCTTCGGTATACCGTTAGTTCCATGTTTGTACATGCAATAGTGCTTGAGATATTGGAGACATGCATATTTAATGAGTTATATGACCATATACGGTCATTGAAGATGTTGACAATTTCTCTTGTCCAAAGCCTTCAATATAGCAATGGTTCCATGTCTGTATGTGCAATAGTGCCTGAGATATTATAGGTATGCATATTTAATGAGGTATATGACCTTATATGGTCAACGGATATGTTGGCCAATTCTCTTTTCTATTGTCTTCAATATAGTGTTTGTTCCATGTTTGTACATGGAATAGCGCTTGAGATATTAGAGACATGCATATTAAATGAGTTCTATGACCATATATGGTCAACGAATATTTTGGCCAATTCTCTTGTCAGTTGCCTTCAATATACCGTTAGTTCCATGTTTGTACATGCAATAGTTTTTGAGATACAAGAGACATGCATATTTAATGAGTTCCAAGATGGCGGCCGAACCACGTGACTAATCGAAAATCTGTTTCAGTCACTTTTAATGGCATGACATGTAGAAGGTATATACAAATTTTCAGGCAAAACGGTCCAGCCGTTTCAGAGAAGAAGTCGTTTGAAGTTGGCGGAAGAATAATAATAATAATAATAATAATAATAATAATAATAATAATAATAATAATAATAAACATAACAAAAACAATAGGCTTTCAAGCCTGAAGGGACTTGAAAGCCTAATAATAATAAACTTAACAAAAACAATAGGCTTTCAAGCCTGAAGGGGCTCGAAACCCTAATAATAAACATAGCAATTACAAAAGGGTTTCGACCCATAGGGCTCGAAACCCTAAATATAGCTGCATAGCAGCGATGACGGGTTTCGAGCCTGCGTGGCTCATGACAAATTGCACTTGCTCGATGTGATTATTTGACGAACGTTTCATGTCTAGAATGCAAGATAGCAGACAAACTACACAACATATGGATTTGATTTCACAGGAATGTGATAAACTTAATGCAAGGACAAATAGTTCATGAGTTATAGAACTTTTTCTCTTTTACTAAATCCAAGATGGCTGCCAAAGGAAGCCATTTTTAAAAGTCTACTTCAGTAACTTTGTAGAGCTATCAACAGAGATACTATATGCTAAATTGATTGTCAAACAAACAAGCTGTTTTTAAGAAGATAATTTTTTGAGGTTTTTTGCAATTTTTTGATAAATTCAATATGGCCGCCCAAAACCACTTGAATCATGGGAAATATTTTTATGAACACATAATCATCTTATTGAAGGGATGTTGTATGCCAACTTTGGTTTAAATCTGGCAAATTGTTCATGAGTTATAGCGTACTTTCACTTTTTACTAAATCCAAGATGGCTGCCAAAGGAAGCCATTTTTCAAAAATCTGCTTCAGTCACTTTGTGAAGCTATCAACAGAGATACTATATGCCGAATTGTTTTTCAAACAAGCAAGCAGTTTTTAAGAAGATAATTTTTTGAGTTTTTTGGCATTTTTGTGATAAATTCAACATGGCCGCCAAAAACACTTGAATCATGGGAAATATTTTTATGAACACATAATCATCTTATTGAAGGGATGTTGTATGCCAACTTTGGTTTAAATCTGGCAAATTGTTCATGAGTTATAGCGTACTTTCACTTTTTACTAAATCCAAGATGGCTGCCAAAGGAAGCCATTTTTCGAAAATCTGCTTTAGTAACTTTGTAGAGCTATCGACAGAGATACTATATGCTGAATTGCTTTTCAAACAAGGAAGCAGTTTTTAACAAGATAATTTTTTGAGGTTTTTTGAATTTTTGTGATAAATTCAACATGGCCGCCAAAACCACTTGAATCATGGGAAATATTTCCATGAACACATAATCATCTCATTGAGCGGATGTTGTATGCCAAGTTTTGTTTAAATCTGGCAAATCGTTCATAAGTTATAGTGTACTTTCACTTTTTACTAAATTCAAGATGGCTGCCAAAAGAAGCCATTTTTCGAAAATATGCTACAGTAACTTTGTAGAGCTATCAACAGAGATACTATATGCTAAATTGATTGTCAAACAAACAAGCAGTTTTTAAGAAGATAATTTTTTGAGGTTTTTTGCAATTTTTTGATAAATTCAATATGGCCGCCAAAACCACTTGAATCATGGGAAATATTTTTATGAACACATGATCATCTTATTGAAGGGATGTTGTATGCCAACTTTGGTTTAAATCTGGCAAATTGTTCATAAGTTATAGCGTACTTTCACTTTTTACTAAATCCAAGATGGCTGCCAAAGGAAGCCATTTTTCAAAAATCTGCTTCAGTCACTTTGTAGAGCTATGGCCATAGGTGCTGCAAAGCAAATGTATAATCACATGAATGAGCCATTTTCGAGAAGAAGATTTTAAAAGTTTTTTGTCAATTTTCGGAAAATCCAATATGGCGGCCAAGGTCACATGACCGCTAAAGATTTTATTGCTTATATTTGCTAGACATGAGCAAATGATGCCACACAAAAAAACCGGAAGTTCCTAGACCCTCAGAAAGTGGTGCAATTGAGTACTTCCGGTCTGTGTTCTACCTAAGATGGCGGCCAGGTCAGGTGACCTACATAGCTGGTTTTGGGATATGCACCACAACTCATGGCCCTTTATCAGAATGCGAAATGGCAAGTCAATCGCAGCATTATTTTTCAAGTTACAGTGGTTACAAAAAACGGCGGAAAAATAATAATAATAAATATAGCTGCATAGCAGCGATGACGGGTTTCGAGCCTGCGTGGCTCATGGCAAATTGCACTTGCTCGATGTGATTATTTGACGAATGTTTCATGTCTAGAATGAAAGATAGCAGACAAACTACACAACATATGGATTTGATTTCACAGGAATATGATAAACTTAATGCAAGGACAGATAGTTCATGAGTTATAGAACTTTTTCTCTTTCACTAAATCCAAGATGGCTGCCAAAGGAAGCCATTTTTAAAAATCTACTTCAGTAACTTTGTAGAGCTATCAACAGAGATACTATATGCTAAATTGCTTTTCAAACAAGCAAGCAGTTTTTAACAAGATATTTTTTTGAGGTTTTTTGAATTTTTGTGATAAATTCAACATGGCCGCCAAAACCACTTGAATCATGGGAAATATTTCCATGAACACATAATCATCTCATTGAGCGGATGTTGCATGCCAAGATTTGTTTAAATCTGGCAAATTGTTCATAAGTTATAGCGTGCTTTCACGTTTTAATCAATCCAAGATGGCTGCCAAAGGAAGCCATTTTTCGAAAATCTGCTTCAGTAAGTTTGTAGAGCTATCGACAGAGATACTATATGCTGAATTGCTTTTCAAACAAGGAAGCAGTTTTTAACAAGATAATTTTTTGAGGTTTTTTGAATTTTTGTGATAAATTCAACATGGCCGCCAAAACCACTTGAATCATGGGAAATATTTTCATGAACACATAATCATCTCATTGAGCGGATGTTGTATGCCAAGTTTTGTTTAAATCTGGCAAATCGTTCATAAGTTATAGCATACTTTCACTTTTTTACTAAATCCAAGATGGCTGCCAAAGGAAGCCATTTTTGAAAATCGGCTTCAGTAACTTTGTAGAGCTATCAACAGAGATACTATATGCTAAATAGATTGTCAAACAAGCAAGCAGTTTTTAAGATAATAATTTCTTGAGGTTTTTGGCATTTTTGTGATAAATTCAAGATGGCCGCCAAAACCACTTGAGTCATGGGAAATATTTTTATGAACACATAATCATCTTATTGAGTGGATGTTGTATGCCAAGTTTTGTCGATATCTGGAAAATTGTTCATAATTTATAGCGTAATTTCACTTTTCACTAAATCCAAGATGGCTGCCAAAGGAAGCCATTTTTCAAAAATCTGCTTCAGTACCTTTGTAGAGCTATCAACAGAGATACTATATGCTAAATTGATTGTCAACCAAGCAAGCAGTTTTTAAGAAGATAATTTTTTGAGGTTTTTTGCAATTTTTTGATAAATTCAATATGGCCGCCAATACCACTTGAATCATGGGAAATATTTTTATGAACACATAATCATCTTATCGAAGGGATGTTGTATGCCAACTTTGGTTTAAATCTGGCAAATTGTTCATAAGTTATAGCGTACTTTCACTTTTTACTAAATCCAAGATGGCTGCCAAAGGAAGCCATTTTTCAAAAATCTGCTTCAGTCACTTTGTAGAGCTATGGCAATAGGTGCTGCAAAGCAAATGTCTAATCACATGAACGAGCCATTTTTGAGAAGAAGATTTTAAAATTTTTTTGTCAATTTTCACAAAATCCAATATGGCGGCCAAGGTCACATGACCGCTAAAGATTTTATTGCTGATATTTGCTAGACATGAGCCAATGATGCCACACAAAAAAAGCGGAAGTTCCTAGACCCTCAGAAAGTGGTGCAATTGAGCACTTCCGGTTTGTGTTCTACCTAAGATGGCGGCCAGGTCATGTGACCTACATGGCTGATTTTGGGGTATGCACCACAACTCATGGCCGTTTATGAACATGGAAAATAGCAAATGAATTGCAGCATTATTTTTCAAGTTACAGTGCTTTAAAAAACGGTGGAAAAATAATAAGAATAATAATAATAAACATAGCAATTACAAAAGGGTTTCGCCCCATAGGGCTCGAAACCCTAATAATAATCAAAGCAATTACAATAGGGTTTCGCCCCATAGGGCTCGAAACCCTAAATATAGCTGCATAGCAGCGATGACGGGTTTCGAGCCTGCGTGGCTCATGACAAATTGCACTTGCTCGATGTGATTATTTGACGAACGTTTCATGTCTAGAATGCAAGATAGCAGACAAACTACACAACATATGGATTTGATTTCACAGGAATGTGATAAACTTAATGCAAGGACAAATAGTTCATGAGTTATAGAACTTTTTCTCTTTTACTAAATCCAAGATGGCTGCCAAAGGAAGCCATTTTTAAAAGTCTACTTCAGTAACTTTGTAGAGCTATCAACAGAGATACTATATGCTAAATTGATTGTCAAACAAACAAGCTGTTTTTAAGAAGATAATTTTTTGAGGTTTTTTGCAATTTTTTGATAAATTCAATATGGCCGCCCAAAACCACTTGAATCATGGGAAATATTTTTATGAACACATAATCATCTTATTGAAGGGATGTTGTATGCCAACTTTGGTTTAAATCTGGCAAATTGTTCATGAGTTATAGCGTACTTTCACTTTTTACTAAATCCAAGATGGCTGCCAAAGGAAGCCATTTTTCAAAAATCTGCTTCAGTCACTTTGTGAAGCTATCAACAGAGATACTATATGCCGAATTGTTTTTCAAACAAGCAAGCAGTTTTTAAGAAGATAATTTTTTGAGTTTTTTGGCATTTTTGTGATAAATTCAACATGGCCGCCAAAAACACTTGAATCATGGGAAATATTTTTATGAACACATAATCATCTTATTGAAGGGATGTTGTATGCCAACTTTGGTTTAAATCTGGCAAATTGTTCATGAGTTATAGCGTACTTTCACTTTTTACTAAATCCAAGATGGCTGCCAAAGGAAGCCATTTTTCGAAAATCTGCTTTAGTAACTTTGTAGAGCTATCGACAGAGATACTATATGCTGAATTGCTTTTCAAACAAGGAAGCAGTTTTTAACAAGATAATTTTTTGAGGTTTTTTGAATTTTTGTGATAAATTCAACATGGCCGCCAAAACCACTTGAATCATGGGAAATATTTCCATGAACACATAATCATCTCATTGAGCGGATGTTGTATGCCAAGTTTTGTTTAAATCTGGCAAATCGTTCATAAGTTATAGTGTACTTTCACTTTTTACTAAATCCAAGATGGCTGCCAAAAGAAGCCATTTTTCGAAAATATGCTACAGTAACTTTGTAGAGCTATCAACAGAGATACTATATGCTAAATTGATTGTCAAACAAACAAGCAGTTTTTAAGAAGATAATTTTTTGAGGTTTTTTGCAATTTTTTGATAAATTCAATATGGCCGCCAAAACCACTTGAATCATGGGAAATATTTTTATGAACACATGATCATCTTATTGAAGGGATGTTGTATGCCAACTTTGGTTTAAATCTGGCAAATTGTTCATAAGTTATAGCGTACTTTCACTTTTTACTAAATCCAAGATGGCTGCCAAAGGAAGCCATTTTTCAAAAATCTGCTTCAGTCACTTTGTAGAGCTATGGCCATAGGTGCTGCAAAGCAAATGTATAATCACATGAATGAGCCATTTTCGAGAAGAAGATTTTAAAAGTTTTTTGTCAATTTTCGGAAAATCCAATATGGCGGCCAAGGTCACATGACCGCTAAAGATTTTATTGCTTATATTTGCTAGACATGAGCAAATGATGCCACACAAAAAAACCGGAAGTTCCTAGACCCTCAGAAAGTGGTGCAATTGAGTACTTCCGGTCTGTGTTCTACCTAAGATGGCGGCCAGGTCAGGTGACCTACATAGCTGGTTTTGGGATATGCACCACAACTCATGGCCCTTTATCAGAATGCGAAATGGCAAGTCAATCGCAGCATTATTTTTCAAGTTACAGTGGTTACAAAAAACGGCGGAAAAATAATAATAATAATAATAAACATAGCAATTACAATAGGGTTTCGCCCCATAGGGCTCGAAACCCTAAATATAGCTGCATAGCAGCGATGACGGGTTTCGAGCCTGCGTGGCTCATGACAAATTGCACTTGCTCGATGTGATTATTTGACGAACGTTTCATGTCTAGAATGCAAGATAGCAGACAAACTACACAACATATGGATTTGATTTCACAGGAATATGATAAACTTAATGCAAGGACAAATAGTTCATGAGTTATAGAACTTTTTCTCTTTTACTAAATCCAAGATGGCTGCCAAAGGAAGCCATTTTTAAAAGTCTACTTCAGTAACTTTGTAGAGCTATCAACAGAGATACTATATGCTAAATTGATTGTCAAACAAACAAGCTGTTTTTAAGAAGATAATTTTTTGAGGTTTTTTGCAATTTTTTGATAAATTCAATATGGCCGCCCAAAACCACTTGAATCATGGGAAATATTTTTATGAACACATAATCATCTTATTGAAGGGATGTTGTATGCCAACTTTGGTTTAAATCTGGCAAATTGTTCATGAGTTATAGCGTACTTTCACTTTTTACTAAATCCAAGATGGCTGCCAAAGGAAGCCATTTTTCAAAAATCTGCTTCAGTCACTTTGTGAAGCTATCAACAGAGATACTATATGCCGAATTGTTTTTCAAACAAGCAAGCAGTTTTTAAGAAGATAATTTTTTGAGTTTTTTGGCATTTTTGTGATAAATTCAACATGGCCGCCAAAAACACTTGAATCATGGGAAATATTTTTATGAACACATAATCATCTTATTGAAGGGATGTTGTATGCCAACTTTGGTTTAAATCTGGCAAATTGTTCATGAGTTATAGCGTACTTTCACTTTTTACTAAATCCAAGATGGCTGCCAAAGGAAGCCATTTTTCGAAAATCTGCTTTAGTAACTTTGTAGAGCTATCGACAGAGATACTATATGCTGAATTGCTTTTCAAACAAGGAAGCAGTTTTTAACAAGATAATTTTTTGAGGTTTTTTGAATTTTTGTGATAAATTCAACATGGCCGCCAAAACCACTTGAATCATGGGAAATATTTCCATGAACACATAATCATCTCATTGAGCGGATGTTGTATGCCAAGTTTTGTTTAAATCTGGCAAATCGTTCATAAGTTATAGTGTACTTTCACTTTTTACTAAATCCAAGATGGCTGCCAAAAGAAGCCATTTTTCGAAAATATGCTACAGTAACTTTGTAGAGCTATCAACAGAGATACTATATGCTAAATTGATTGTCAAACAAACAAGCAGTTTTTAAGAAGATAATTTTTTGAGGTTTTTTGCAATTTTTTGATAAATTCAATATGGCCGCCAAAACCACTTGAATCATGGGAAATATTTTTATGAACACATGATCATCTTATTGAAGGGATGTTGTATGCCAACTTTGGTTTAAATCTGGCAAATTGTTCATAAGTTATAGCGTACTTTCACTTTTTACTAAATCCAAGATGGCTGCCAAAGGAAGCCATTTTTCAAAAATCTGCTTCAGTCACTTTGTAGAGCTATGGCCATAGGTGCTGCAAAGCAAATGTATAATCACATGAATGAGCCATTTTCGAGAAGAAGATTTTAAAAGTTTTTTGTCAATTTTCGGAAAATCCAATATGGCGGCCAAGGTCACATGACCGCTAAAGATTTTATTGCTTATATTTGCTAGACATGAGCAAATGATGCCACACAAAAAAACCGGAAGTTCCTAGACCCTCAGAAAGTGGTGCAATTGAGTACTTCCGGTCTGTGTTCTACCTAAGATGGCGGCCAGGTCAGGTGACCTACATAGCTGGTTTTGGGATATGCACCACAACTCATGGCCCTTTATCAGAATGCGAAATGGCAAGTCAATCGCAGCATTATTTTTCAAGTTACAGTGGTTACAAAAAACGGCGGAAAAATAATAATAATAAATATAGCTGCATAGCAGCGATGACGGGTTTCGAGCCTGCGTGGCTCATGGCAAATTGCACTTGCTTGATGTGATTATTTGACGAACGTTTCATGTCTAAAATGCAATGTTCTTAATAAGTCCTCTGGTATTTTGCTATTATGAACCACCCTGGAATCAACAGACATAACCATTTATAGTCATCTGTCTAATGTCTGGCAAATTTTTCATGAGTTATAGCGTAATTTCACTTTTTACTAAATCCAAGATGGCTGCCAAAGGAAGCCATTTTTCAAAAATCTGCTTCAAAAACTTTGTATAGCTATCAACATAGATGCCATATTCAGAACTGCTTGTCAAACAAGCCGACAGTTTTTAAGAAGTTGATTTTTTGAGGTTTTTTTGCATTTTTGTGATAAATCCAACATGGCCGCCAAAACCACTTGAATCATGAGAAATATTTTCATGAACACATAATCATCTTATTGAGCAGATGTTGTATGCCAAGTTTTGTTTAAATCTGGCAAATTGTTCATAAGTTATAGCGTGCTTTCACTTTTTACTAAATCCAAGATGGCTGCCAAAGGAAGCCATTTTTCGAAAATCTGCTTCAGTAACTTTGTAGAGCTATCGACAGAGATACTATATGCTGAATTGCTTTTCAAACAAGGAAGCAGTTTTTAACAAGATAATTTTTTGAGGTTTTTTGAATTTTTGTGATAAATTCAACATGGCCGCCAAAACCACCTGAATCATGGGAAATATTTCCATGAACACATAATCATCTCATTGAGCGGATGTTGTATGCCAAGTTTAGTTTAAATCTGGCAAATCGTTCATAAGTTATAGTGTACTTTCACTTTTTACTAAATCCAAGATGGCTGCCAAAAGAAGCCATTTTTCGAAAATCTGCTACAGTTACTTTGTAGAGCTATCAACAGAGATATTATATGCTAAATTGATTGTCAAACAATCAAGCAGTTTTTAAGAAGATAATTTTTTGAGGTTTTTTGCAATTTTTTGATAAATTCAATATGGCCGCCAAAACCACTTGAATCATGGGAAATATTTTTATGAACACATAATCATCTTATTGAAGGGATGTTGTATGCCAACTTTGGTTTAAATCTGGCAAATTGTTCATGAGTTATAGCGTACTTTCACTTTTTATTAAATCCAAGATGGCTGCCAAAGGAAGCCATTTTTCAAAAATCTGCTTCAGTCACTTTGTAGGGCTATGGGCATAGGTGCTGCAAAGCAAATGTATAATCACATGAATGAGCCATTTTTGAGAAGAAGATTTTAAAAGTTTTTTGTCAATTTTCGGAAAATCCAATATGGCGGCCAAGGTCACATGACCGCTAAAGATTTTATTGCTGATATTTGCTAGACATGAGCCAATGATGCCACACAAAAAAACCGGAAGTTCCTAGACCCTCAGAAAGTGGTGCAATTGAGCACTTCCGGTTTGTGTTGTACCTAAGATGGCGGCCAGGTCATGTGACCTACATAGCTGGTTTTGGTCTCATGCCACTAATTAACCAATGGCTGCTCGTAGCCCCTCAATTTAAATGCCCAGCAAGAACCAATGAAATTTTTTAAATATTATTTTTCTCAGGTGCTCCCTGTTTGAGGGCGTAATCACCTGGGTCAGAGGTGCGACCAACATGTGGTCTTTTGTTTACTACTTAGCGGCTGTGTACCTGTGGGTTTATTCTGTGTGTTAATGGATGTTCTAATCTTGGTGTTTTTCCAGTGATTTCTCTTGGTGCAATCCAAATACAGTAGGTGTGTCTTGTTTACCTGAGATTTGCAAGAGTTTGAGCTGGCCAACATGTTAGTTTTTTTCATATGGTTGATTACTGGCATGTTGATTTCCCATTTTTGAGCCATATTTTCAACTTTCTTCGTCATTTTCATATAGCAATCTCGTCATATGTTAACATTGTCGTCTATGGAAATTCAATTAGTGGTATGAGCCCTGAAGTAACAGTTTGCCTAGGACCACCTGAGGTTGTTGTTTTAATCATAATTATGGCTCTATTCACTGGAATTTAGTCATTTTTGGCAGATCTCATCTTACATAACCAAAGTTTACTTTGACCTAATTATTATAATTTTTGACCTCTCCTGACCTTGCATAGATCTGATAATTATGAGGTTGTGTGTTCAAGCACACATTTCATGAGATCAGCTCCATTGATTTGGCAGGTATAGTGCAAAGTAACTGGGAATCTTTTTTATTTTTATTTTACCACTTTTCTTGCTTTGTATTCAACTATTTAGACACAATGGAGTAATTTTTTATCCAGAAATGTTATATTTTGCTATGCGTTTCACCCATTTCTGTCAATCTCTTATATCTTGGTTGAAGATTTTGAAAATTTGTAATTCGGTATATTTTTTGCCCTAATCTTATTAATTGGCTGTGGTTGGGCTGTGGTCTGTAAATATAAATGTTTTTATTAAACTGGTCCAAAAATTTTATTCATTCATCAATGAATTATTCATGTCACCACTAATTTCAATGGCTCTAGGAATTCTGAGAAAAATGCTTAACCCCATTTTATGGGTTTTTTGTCTTATTTTCACATTATGGCAGACAAACTTAACAATTTGTAGTGCGGTCATTTCTAATGTACCGTATTCAAAGTTTAATGAGGTCAAAATCCCAAATATTTAAATAAATTCTCAAAATTGTGTTGTGTATCTTGTCACTGACAAGAGATTTGCATACTGTCAGTATATTAGCCAAGTAGTACAACTCTTTCAATTTCACAATTATTGCTCTTTTCTCAGAATTTTTGTGAATTTTTAGCTAATTAATCCCATCTTGAGTTTATTATTGAACAGTGCATGTACCCCCCCCCCCCAATTAATCAGAAATCCTGTTGATTTGAATTTAATTTGATCTGGGATGTGTAATACAAGTATTTTATATTTAGATCCTTTTCTTGTTTGTATATTTTTATTTTTATTTCTTTTTAAATCATAAAATTGTTTCGTTGAACTACTTTTTTTCACATAAGATTTGATTAAGTATTTTATGTTGAGCAAATTCTATGTGTGGCCATGGTAAATCAAACCACTGTTGTGTTTTGGTATATCCAAGGTTGCCCGTCACAGGTCTCCGGCCTAAATGCAGATACCGTGGAATTGTTTTTTTGTTTTTAATTAATTGGAGAAATAATGAGCTGATGAATTGAGACTTTTGATTCAGTAGAATTTTTTTTTTTTTAAATTATAGTGATAAACTACTTTTAATTGTCATTATTCTATGTATTATTTCTAGAAATTAATTAAAATTACTAATCATGCCAAACGTTGGTCTGTACTTGTTTGTGGTGAATGAGAACATTATATTTTACAGTACTGCATCTAATAATCAGGCTTATATTCATTGCCTACCATCTATTTTGGTGTTATGCTGAGTGTGTATGTTGCCACTTTCTACAACTAATTGTCTGGGTATAGGGCGCCACCAAGTGGTAGATTTTGATAAATAACTCCCAGGGTTTAAATTTTGGGGATTTTTTTTGCATGGGAAATTACTCGTCTAATGATATTCCATCATATATAAGATCAACAAGAACTTTATTAAACCTTCTTATTTCTCTGAAGGTCTCATGCCACTAATTAACCAATGGCTGCTCGTAGCCCTCAATTTAAATGCCCAGCAAGAACCAATGAAATTTTTTAAATATTATTTTTCTCAGGTGCTCCCTGTTTGAGGGCGTAATCACCTGGGTCAGAGGTGCGACCAACATGTGGTCTTTTGTTTACTACTTAGCGGCTGTGTACCTGTGGGTTTATTCTGTGTGTTAATGGATGTTCTAATCTTGGTGTTTTTCCAGTGATTTCTCTTGGTGCAATCCAAATACAGTAGGTGTGTCTTGTTTACCTGAGATTTGCAAGAGTTTGAGCTGGCCAACATGTTAGTTTTTTTCATATGGTTGATTACTGGCATGTTGATTTCCCATTTTTGAGCCATATTTTCAACTTTCTTCGTCATTTTCATATAGCAATCTCGTCATATGTTAACATTGTCGTCTATGGAAATTCAATTAGTGGTATGAGCCCTGAATTGGGGTATGCACCACAACTCATTGCCCTTTATCAGCATGCAAAATAGTACTTCAATCGCAGCATTATTTTTTAAGTTACAGCGCTTAAAAAAAACGGCGGAATAATAATAATAAGAAATATAGCTGCATAGCAGCGATGACGGGTTTCGAGCCTGCATGGCTCATGGCAAATTGCACTTGCTTGATGTGATTATTTGACGAACGTTTCATGTCTAAAATGCAATGTTCTTAACAAGTCCTCTGGTATTTTGCTATTATGAATGACACTGGAATCAACAGACATAACCATTCATAGTCATCTGTCTAATGTTCGGCAAATTGGTCATGAGTTATAGCATAATTTCACTTTTTACTAAATCCACATTGCCTGCCAAAAAAAGGCATTTTTCAAAAATCTGCTTCAAAAGCTTTGTAGACCTATCAACATAGGTGCCATATTCTAAACTGCTTGTCAAACAAGCGAGCAATTTTTAAAAGATAATTTTTTGAGTTTTTTTGCATTTTTTTGATAAATTCAATATGGCCGCCAAAACCACTTGAATCATGGGAAATATTTTTATGAACACATAATCATCTTATTGAAGGGATGTTGTATGCCAACTTTGGTTTCAATCTGGCAAATTGTTCATGAGTTATAGCGTAATTTCACTTTTTACTAAATCCAAGATGGCTGCCAAAAAAAGTCATTTTTCAAAAATCTGATTCAGTAATTTTGTAGAGCTATCAAGAGAGATAATATATGCTAAATTGATTGTCAAACAAGCAAGCAGTTTTTAAGAAGATATTTTTTTGAGATTTTTTGCATTTTTTTGATAAATTCAAGATGGCGGCCAAAACCACTTGAATCATGGGAAATATTTTTATGAACACATAATCAACTTATTGAAGGGATGTTGTATGCCAAGTTTTGTTTAAATCTGGCAAATCGTTCATAAGTTATAGCGTACTTTCACTTTTTACTAAATCCAAGATGGCTGCCAAAGGAAGCCATTTTTCGAAAAACTGCTACAGTAACTTTGTAGAGCTATCAACAGAGATACTATATGCTAAATAGATTGTCAAACAAGCAAGCAGTTTTTAAGATAATAATTTCTTGAGGTTTTTGGCATTTTTGTGATAAATTCAAGATGGCCGCCAAAACCACTTGAGTCATGGGAAATATTTTTATGAACACATAATCATTTTATTGAGTGGATGTTGTATGCCAAGTTTTGTCGAAATCTGGAAAATTGTTCATAATTTATAGCGTAATTTCACTTTTCACTAAATCTAAGATGGCTGCCAAAGGAAGCCATTTTTCAAAAATCTGCTTCAGTACCTTTGTAGAGCTATCAACAGAGATACTATATGCTAAATTGAATGTTAACCAAGCAAGCAGTTTTTAAGAAGATAATTTTTTGAGGTTTTTTGCAATTTTTTGATAAATTCAATATGGCCGCCAAAACCACTTGAATCATGGGAAATATTTTTATGAACACATAATCATCTTATTGAAGGGATGTTGTATGCCAACTTTGGTTTAAATCTGGCAAATTGTTCATGAGTTATAGCGTACTTTCACTTTTTACTAAATCCAAGATGGCTGCCAAAGGAAGCCATTTTTCAAAAATCTGCTTCAGTCACTTTGTAGAGCAATGGCCATAGGTGCTGCAAAGCAAATGTCTAATCAAATGAACGAGCCATTTTTGAGAAGAAGATTTTAAAAGTTTTTTGTCAATTTTCACAAAATCCAATATGGCGGCCAAGGTCACATGACCGCTAAAGATTTTATTGCTGATATTTGTTAGACATGAGCCAATGATGCCACACAAAAAAACCGGAAGTTCCTAGACCCTCAGAAAGTGATGCAATTGAGCACTTCCGGTTTGTGTTCTACCTAAGATGGCTGCCAGGTCATGTGACCTACATGGCTGGTTTTGGTATATGCACCACAACTCATGGCCCTTCATCAGCATGCAAAATGCCTAATCAATCGCAGCATTATTTTTCAAGTTACAGTGATTTATAAAAACGGCGGAAAAATAATAATAATAAGAATAATAAACATAGCAATTACAAAAGGGTTTCCGACCCATAGGGCTCGAAACCCTAATAATAAACATAGCAATTACAATAGGGTTTCGCCCCATAGGGCTCGAAACCCTAATAATAAACATAGCAATTACAATAGGGTTTCGCCCCATAGGGCTCGAAACCCTAAATATAGCTGCATAGCAGCGATGACGGGTTTCGAGCCTGCGTGGCTCATGACAAATTGCACTTGCTCGATGTGATTATTTGACGAACGTTTCATGTCTAGAATGCAAGATAGCAGACAAACTACACAACATATGGATTTGATTTCACAGGAATATGATAAACTTAATGCAAGGACAAATAGTTCATGAGTTATAGAACTTTTTCTCTTTTACTAAATCCAAGATGGCTGCCAAAGGAAGCCATTTTTAAAAATCTACTTCAGTAACTTTGTAGAGCTATCAACAGAGATACTATATGCTAAATTACTTTTCAAACAAGCAAGCAGTTTTTAACAAAATATTTTTTTGAGGTTTTTTGAATTTTTGTGATAAATTCATCATGGCCGCAAAAACCACTTGAATCATGGGAAATATTTCCATGAACACATAATCATCTCATTGAGCGGATGTTGTATGCCAAGTTTTGTTTAAATCTGGCAAATTGTTCATAAGTTATAGCATGCTTTCACTTTTTACTAAATCCAAGATGGCTGCCAAAGGAAGCCATTTTTCGAAAATCTGCTTCAGTAACTTTGTAGAGCTATCGACAGAGATACTATATGCTGAATTGCTTTTCAAACAAGGAAGCAGTTTTTAACAAGATAATTTTTTGAGGTTTTTTGAATTTTTGTGATAAATTCAACATGGCCGCCAAAACCACTTGAATCATGGGAAATATTTCCATGAACACATAATCATCTCATTGAGCGGATGTTGTATTCCAAGTTTTGTTTAAATCTGGCAAATCGTTCATAAGTTATAGTGTACTTTCACTTTTTACTAAATCCAAGATGGCTGCCAAAAGAAGCCATTTTTCGAAAATCTGCTACAGTTACTTTGTAGAGCTATCAACAGAGATACTATATGCTAAATTGATTGTCAAACAATCAAGCAGTTTTTAAGAAGATAATTTTTTGAGGTTTTTTGCAATTTTTTGATAAATTCAATATGGCCGCCAAAACCACTTGAATCATGGGAAATATTTTTATGAACACATGATCATCTTATTGAAGGGATGTTGTATGCCAACTTTGGTTTAAATCTGGCAAATTGTTCATAAGTTATAGCGTACTTTCACTTTTTACTAAATCCAAGATGGCTGCCAAAGGAAGCCATTTTTCAAAAATCTGCTTCAGTCACTTTGTAGAGCTATGGCCATAGGTGCTGCAAAGCAAATGTATAATCACATGAATGAGCCATTTTCGAGAAGAAGATTTTAAAAGTTTTTTGTCAATTTTCGGAAAATCCAATATGGCGGCCAAGGTCACATGACCGCTAAAGATTTTATTGCTTATATTTGCTAGACATGAGCAAATGATGCCACACAAAAAAACCGGAAGTTCCTAGACCCTCAGAAAGTGGTGCAATTGAGTACTTCCGGTCTGTGTTCTACCTAAGATGGCGGCCAGGTCAGGTGACCTACATAGCTGGTTTTGGGATATGCACCACAACTCATGGCCCTTTATCAGAATGCGAAATGGCAAGTCAATCGCAGCATTATTTTTCAAGTTACAGTGGTTACAAAAAACGGCGGAAAAATAATAATAATAAATATAGCTGCATAGCAGCTATTAACGGCTTTCAAGCCTGAAGGGCCATAACACCATTCAATTTGAAAAAAAAAGTTTGAAGATTTGATTTGTGCAATGTATATACGTGTAGGTTACACGACGTTCTGGCCCAATGTCTTCATTATAGCGCTATTTCCATGTCTCTAACTTCAATAGTGCTCGATATATTATATATATGCATATTTAATGAGTTCTATGACCATATATGGTCAACAGATATGTTGGCCAATTCTCTTTTCCATTACCTTCATTATAGCGTTGGTACCCTGTCTGTACATGCAATACTGCTTGAAATATTAGAGACATGCATATTTAATGAGTTCCATGACCATATATGGTCAATGGATATGTTGGCCAATTCTCTTTTCTATTGCCTTCAATATAGTATTTGTTCCATGTTTGTACATGGAATAGCGCTTGAGAAATTAGAGACATGCATATTAAATGAGTTCTATGACCATATATGGTCAACAGATATGTTGGCCAATTTTCTTGTCCATTGCCTTCAATATATCATTGGTACCATGTTTATACTTGCAATGGTGCTTGAGATATTGGAGACATGCATATTTAATGAGTTCTATGACCATATATGGTCAACGTATATGTTGGTCAATTTTCTTGTCCATTGCCTTCGGTATACCGTTAGTTCCATGTTTGTACATGCAATAGTGCTTGAGATATTGGAGACATGCATATTTAATGAGTTATATGACCATATATGGCCATTGAACATGTTGACAATTTCTCTTGTCCAAAGCCTTCAATATAGCAATGGTTCCATGTCTGTATGTGCAATAGTGCCTGAGATATTATAGATATGCATATTTAATGAGGTATATGACCTTATATGGTCAACGAATATGTTGGCTCATTCTCTTGACCATTACCTTCAATATAGCGTTAGTTTCACGTTTGTACATGCAATAGTGCTTGAGATATAAGAGACATGCATATTTAATGAGTTCTATGACCATATATGGTCAACGAATATTTTGGCCAATTCTCTTGTCCGTTGCCTTTAACATACCGTTCGTTCCATGTTTGTACATGCAATAGTTTTTGAGATACAAGAGACATGCATATTTAATGAGTTCCAAGATGGCGGCCGAACCACGTGACTAATCGAAAATCTGTTTCAGTCACTTTTAATGGCATGACATGTAGAAGGTATATACAAATTTTCAGGCAAAATGGTACAGCCGTTTCAGAGAAGAAGTCGTTTGAAGTTGGCGGAATAATAATAATAATAATAATAATAATAAATATAGCTGCAGAGCAGCTATTAACGGCTTTCAAGAAAAGGGACCATAACACTATTAAATTTGGAAAAAAAAGTTTGAAGATTTGATTTGTGCAATGTATATACGTGTAGGTTACATGACGTTCTGGCCCAATGCCTTCATTATAGCGCTATTTCTATGTCTCTAACTTCAATAGTGCTCAAGATATTGTATATATGCATATTGAATGAGTTCTATGACCATATATGGTCAACGGATATGTTGGCCAATTCTCTTTCCATTGCCTTCAATATAGCGTTGGTACCCTGTCTGTACATGCAATACTGCTTGAAATATTAGAGACATGCATATTTAATGAGATCTATGACCATATATGGTCAACGGATATGTTTGCCAATTCTCTTTTCTATTTCCTTCAATATAGTGTTTGTTCCATGTTTGTACATGGAATAGCGCTTGAGATATTCGAGACATGCATATTTAATGAGTTCTATGACCATATATGGTCAACGGATATGTTGGCCAATTTTCTTGTCCATTGCCTTCAATATATCATTGGTACCATGTTTATACTTGCAATGGTGCTTGAGACACTGGAGACATGCATATTTAATGAGTTCTGTGACCATATATGGTCAACGAATATGTTGGTCAATTTTCTTGTCCATTGCCTTCGGTATACTGTTAGTTCCATGTTTGTACATGCAATAGTGCTTGAGATATTGGAGACATGCATATTTAATGAGTTATATGACCATATATGGTCATGAAACACGTTGACAATTTCTCTTGTCCAAAGCCTTCAATATAGCAATGGTTCCATGTCTGTATGTGCAATAGTGCCTGAGATATTATAGGTATGCATATTTAATGAGGTATATACCCTTATATGGTCAACGAATATGTTGGCTCATTCTCGTGACCATTTCCTTCAATATAGCGTCAGTTTCACGTTTGTACATGCAATAGTGCTTGAGATATAAGAGACATGCATATTTAATGAGTTCTATGACCATATATGGTCAACGAATATTTTGGCCAATTCTCTTGTCCGTTGCCTTCAATATACCGTTAGTTCCATGTTTGTACATGCAATAGTTTTTGAGATACAAGAGACATGCATAATTAATGAGTTTCAAGATGGCGGCCGAACCACGTGACTAATCGAAAATCTGTTTCAGTCACTTTTAATGGCATGACATGTAGAAGGTATATACAAATTTTCAGGCAAAACGGTCCAGCCGTTTCAGAGAAGAAGTCGTTTGAAGTTGGCGGAAGAATAATAATAATAATAATAATAATAATAAATATAGCTGCAGAGCAGCTATTAACGGCTTTCAAGAAAAAAGGGCCATAACACCATTAAATTTGGAAAAAAAAGTTTGAAGATTTGATTTGTGCAATGTATATAAGTGTAGGTTACACGACGTTCTGGCCCAATGCCTTCATTATAGCGCTATTTTCATGTCTCTAACTTCAATACTGCTTGAAATATTAGAGACATGCATATTTAATGAGATCTATGACCATATATGGTCAACGGATATGTTGGCCAATTCTCTTTTTCTATTTCCTTCAATATAGTGTTTGTTCCATTTTTGTACATGGAATAACGCTTGAGATATTAGAGACATGCATATTAAATGAGTTCTATGACCATATATGGTCAACAGATATGTTGGCCAATTTTCTTTCCCAGTGCCTTCAAAATAGCATTGGTACCATGTTTATATATGCAATAGTGCTTGAGATATTGGAGACATGCATATTTAATGAGTTATATGACCATATATGGGCATTGAACATGTTGACAATTTCTCTTGTCCAAAGCCTTCAATATAGCAATGGTTCCATGTCTGTATGTGCAATAGTGCCTGATATATTATAGATATGCATATTTAATGAGTTCTATGACCATATATGGTCAACGGATATGTTGGCCAATTCTCTTTTCTATTGCCTTCAATATAGCATTGGTACCATGTTTATACATGCAATAGTGCTTGAGATATTGGAGACATGCATATTTAATGAGTTATATGACCATATATGGCAATTGAACATGTTGACAATTTCTCTTGTCCAAAGCCTTCAATATAGCAATGGTTCCATGTCTGTATGTGCAATAGTGCCTGAGATATTATAGATATGCATATTTAATGAGTTCTATGACCATATATGGCCATCGAATGTGTTGGTCAATTCTCTTGTCCAATGTCTTCAATATAGGTTTGGGTACATGTCTATACCTTTAAAAGTTATCGAGATATTATGGATATGCATATTTAATGAGTTCTATGACCATATATGGTCATCGAATATGTTGGTCAATTCTTTTGTCCAATGTCTTCAATATAGCGTTGGTTCCATGTTTGTACTTGCAATAATGCCTGAGATATTAGAGACACGCATATTTAATGAGTTCTATGACCATATATGGTCATACACTATGTTGGTCAATTCTTTTGTCCAATGTCTTCAATATAGCGTTGGTTCCATCTTTGTACTTGCAATAATGCCTGAGATATTAGAGACATGCATATTTAATGAGTTGCATGACCATATATGGTCATCCAATATTTTGGCCAATTCTCTTGTCCGTTGCCTTCAATATACCGTTAGTTCCATGTTTGTACATGCAATAGTTTTTGAGATACAAGAGACATGCATATTTAATGAGTTTCAAGATGGCGGCCGAACCACGTGACTAATCGAAAATCTGTTTCAGTCACTTTTAATGGCATGACATGTAGAAGGTATATACAAATTTTCAGGCAAAACGGTCCAGCCGTTTCAGAGAAGAAGTCGTTTGAAGTTGGCGGAAGAATAATAATAATAATAATAATAAACATAACAAAAACAATAGGCTTTCAAGCCTGAAGGGACTTGAAAGCCTAATAATAATAATAATAAATATAGCTGCAGAGCAGCTATTAACGGCTTTCAAGCCTGAAGGGCCATAACACCATTAAATTTGAAAAAAAAGTTTGAAGATTTGATTTGTGCAATGTATATACGTGTAGGTTACACGACGTTCAGGCCCAATGTATTCATTATAGCGCTATTTCCATGTCTCTAACTCCAATAGTGCTCGAGATATTATATATATGCATATTTAATGAGTTCTATGACCATATATGGTCAACGGATATGTTGGCCAATTCTCTTTTACATTGCCTTAATTATAGCATTGGTACTCGGTCTGTATATGCAATACTGCTTGAAATATTAGAGACATGCATATTTAATGAGTTCTATGACCATATATGGTCAACGGATATGTTGGCCAATTCTCTTTTCTATTGTCTTCAATATAGTGTTTGTTCCATGTTTGTACATGGAATAGCGCTTGAGATATTAGAGACATGCATATTAAATGAGTTCTATGACCATATATGGTCAACAGATATGTTGGCCAATTTTTTTGTCCATTGCCTTCAGCATATCATTGGTACCATGTTTATACTTGCAATGGTGCTTGAGATATTGGAGACATGCATATTTAATGAGTTCTATGACCATATATGGTCAACGAATATGTTGGTCAATTATCTTGTCCATTGCCTTCGGTATACCGTTAGTTCCATGTTTGTACATGCAATAGTGCTTGAGATATTGGAGACATGCATATTTAATGAGTTATATGACCATATACGGTCATTGAAGATGTTGACAATTTCTCTTGTCCAAAGCCTTCAATATAGCAATGGTTCCATGTCTGTATGTGCAATAGTGCCTGAGATATTATAGGTATGCATATTTAATGAGGTATATGACCTTATATGGTCAACGGATATGTTGGCCAATTCTCTTTTCTATTGTCTTCAATATAGTGTTTGTTCCATGTTTGTACATGGAATAGCGCTTGAGATATTAGAGACATGCATATTAAATGAGTTCTATGACCATATATGGTCAACGAATATTTTGGCCAATTCTCTTGTCAGTTGCCTTCAATATACCGTTAGTTCCATGTTTGTACATGCAATAGTTTTTGAGATACAAGAGACATGCATATTTAATGAGTTCCAAGATGGCGGCCGAACCACGTGACTAATCGAAAATCTGTTTCAGTCACTTTTAATGGCATGACATGTAGAAGGTATATACAAATTTTCAGGCAAAACGGTCCAGCCGTTTCAGAGAAGAAGTCGTTTGAAGTTGGCGGAAGAATAATAATAATAATAATAATAATAATAATAATAATAATAATAATAATAATAATAAACATAACAAAAACAATAGGCTTTCAAGCCTGAAGGGACTTGAAAGCCTAATAATAATAATAAACATAACAAAAACAATAGGCTTTCAAGCCTGAAGGGACTTGAAAGCCTAAATATAGCTGCAGAGCAGCTATTAACGGCTTTCAAGAAAAAGGGGCCATAACACCATTAAATTTGGGAAAAAAAAGTTTGAAGATTTGATTTGTGCAATGTATATACGTTTAGGTTACACGACGTTCTGGCCCAATGTTCGAGATATTGTATATATGCATATTTAATGAGTTGTATGACCATATATAGTCAACGGATATGTTGGCCAATTCTCTTTTCTATTGCCTTCAATATAGTGTTTGTTCCATGTTTGTACATGAAATAGCACTTGAGATATTAGAGACATGCATATTAAATGAGTTCTACGACCATATATGGTCAACGGATATGTTGGCCGATTCTCTTTTCCATTGCCTTCAGTATAGCGTTGGTACCCTGTCTGTACATGCAATACTGCTTGAAATATTAGAGACATGCATATTTAATGAGTTCTATGACCATATATAGTCAACGGATATGTTGGCCAATTCTCTTTTCTATTGCCTTCAATATAGTGTTTGTTCCATGTTTGTACATGAAATAGCACTTGAGATATTAGAGACATGCATATTAAATGAGTTCTACGACCATATATGGTCAACGGATATGTTGGCCGATTCTCTTTTCCATTGCCTTCAGTATAGCGTTGGTACCCTGTCTGTACATGCAATACTGCTTGAAATATTAGAGACATGCATATTTAATGAGTTCTATGACCATATATCGTCAACGGATATGTTGGCCAATTCTCTTTTCCACTGCCTTCAATATAGCATTGGTACCATGTTTATACATGCAACAGTGCTTGAGATATTGAAGACATGCATATTTAATGAGTTCTATGACCATATATGGTCAGCGGATATGTTGGCCAATTCTCTTTGCTATTGCCTTCAATATAGTGTTTGTTCCATGTTTGTACATGAAATAACGCTTGAGATATTAGAGACATGCATATTAAATGAGTTCTATGACCATATATGGTCAACGGATATGTTGGCCAATTTTCATTCTCAGTTCCTTCAATATAGCCTTGGTACCATGTTTATACATGCAATAGTGCTTGAGATGTTGGAGACATGCATATTTAATGAGTTATATGACCATATATGGTCATGGAACATGTTGGCAATTTCTCTTGTCCAAAGCCTTCAATATAGCAATGGTTCCATGTCTGTATGTGCAATAGTTCCTGAGATATTATAGATATGCATATTTAATGAGGTATATGACCTTATATGGTCAACGAATATGTTGTCTCATTCTCTTGACTATTACCTTCAATATAGCGTTAGTTTCACGTTTGTACATGCAATAGTGCTGGAGATATAAGAGACATGCATATTTAATGAGTTCTATGACCATATATGGTCAACGAATATTTTGGCCAATTCTCTTGTTCGTTGCCTTTAGTATACCGTTAGTTCCATGTTTGTACATGCAATAGTTTTTGAGATACAAGAGACATGCATATTTAATGAGCTTCAAGATGGCGGCCGAACCACGTGACTAATCGAAAATCTGTTTCAGTCACTTTTAATGGCATGACATTTAGAAGGTATATACAAATTTTCAGGCAAAATGGTCCAGCCGTTTCAGAGAAGAAGTCGTTTGAAGTTGGCGGAAGAATAATAATAATAAATATAGCTGCGTTGCAGCAATGTCGGGTTTCGAGCCCACTGACTTATTAGCAGCGTTCCAAAATCAGCATCATTGACAATAATATATTAAAGGAAATTGCATGGCCTTCATACTAAACATGTTACATGTTCCTGTCTGTAACAGTGCTTAAGGTATTATAATCTCGCATATTTAATTATGTCCCATGACCATATATGGTCATCTGATGTTTTTGTCAGCTCTGTTGTGCAATAACTTCAATATTGCATTGGTTGCATGTTCCTATCTGTAACAGTGCTTGAGATATAACATTTATGCATATTTGATGAGGTCACATGACCATATATGGTCATCACATTAGTTAGTCACATATCTTGTTCCATAGATTCGATATTGCACAGGTTGCATGTTCCCGTCTGTAATAGTGATTGAGTTATTACATTTATGCTTATTTGATGAGGTCACATGACCATATATGGTCATCGGATATGTTAGTGACTTCTGTTGTGCAATAGCTTCAATATTGCACTGGTTGCATGTTCCAATCTGTAACAGTGCTTGAGATATAACATTTATGCATATTTGATGAGGTCACATGACCATATATGGTCATCGGATGTATTAGTCACTTCTGTTGTGCAATAGCTTCAATATTGCACTGGTTGCATGTTCCTATCTGTAACAGTGCTTGAGTTATTACATTTACGCATATTTGATGAAATTACATGACCATATATGGTCATCACATTAGTTAGCCACATCTCTTGTCTCATAGCTTCGATATTGCATAGGTTGCATGTCTCTATCTGTGATTCTGCTTGAGATATTACAATTATGCATATTTAATGACGTCACATGACCATATACGGTCATCACATTAGTTACTCACATCTCATGTCCCACAGCTTCTATTTTGCACAGGTTGCATGTTCATGTCTGTAACAGTGCTTGAGATAATTCAATTATGCATATTTAATGAAGTCACATGACCATATATGGTCATCACATTAGTTAGCCACATCTCTTGACCATACCTTCGATATTGCACAGGTTGCATGTCCCTAACTCTTGCAGTGCTTGATATATTACATTTATGCATATTCAATGAGGTCACATGACCATATATGGTCATCTTGTTTGTTAGTAAAATTTCATGTACCATCACTTCAATAATGCACTGGTTGCATGTTCCCGTCTGTAACTGTCCTTGAGTTATTACATTTATGCATATTTGATGAAGTCACATGACCATATATGGTCATCACATTAGTTAGTCACATCTCGTGTCTTATAGCTTCGATATTGCACAGGTTGCATGTCCCTATCTGTAACAGTGCTTGAGATATTGCAATTATGTCTATAAAATGAGGTCACGTGACCATATAAAAGAACAAAAAAATATGAAAAAACATTCTAAAATCTTCTTATAAAAAACGGCTTTTCGCCTGGACTTCCATATTTTGGAATTAAATACTATGTCATATGATCTTTCAAAGTTATTCAGGGTTAGTTGATTTGTCGAAAATTATGCAAATGAGATGCAAAACAAAATTTAAAAAAATTCTAAAAAAAAAAGTCACGTGACCGCTAAAGTTTTTTTTGATGAAATTTGTAGCCCTTGTCGCACTGCAACTATCATAAAAAAATTGGAGCACTCAGACCCTCAGAAAGGTGCGCAATTCGGCATTGAAAATTTCGCATTTAATCCAAGATGGCGGCCTGGTCATGTGACCTATGTGTCTGAACTTAGGATATGCACTAGATCTCATCCAGCTTTACCAATGTGGCAAGTACTGAGCTGATCAGTCTAACGGCGTTGACATAAAGTGTGACCGAAAAACGGCGGAAGAATAATAATAATAATAATAAACGGAACAATTTCAATAGGGGTTTCGACCAAATGGGCTCGAAACCCTAATAAATATAGCTGCAGAGCAGCTATTAACGGCTTTCAAGAAAAAAGGGCCATAACACCATTAAATTTGGAAAAAAAAGTTTGAAGATTTGATTTGTGCAATGTATATACGTGTAGGTTACACGACGTTCTGACTCAATGCCTTCATTATAGCGCTATTTCCATGTCTCTAACCTCAAAAGTGCTCGATATATTATATATATGCATAACTAATGAGTTCTATGGCCATATATGGTCAACGGATATGTTGGCCAATTCTCTTTTCCATTGCCTTCAATATAGCGTTGATACCCTGTCTGTACATGCAATACTGCTTGAAATATTAGAGACATGCATATTTAATGAGATCTATGACCATATATGGTCAACAGATATGTTGGCCAATTCTCTTTTCTATTTCCTTCAATATAGTGTTTGTTCCATGTTTGTACATGGAATAGCGCTCGAGATATTGGAGACATGCATATTTAATGAGTTCTATGACCATATATGGTCAACGGATATGTTGGCCAATTTTCTTTCTCAGTTCCTTCAATATAGCATTGGTACCATGTTTATACATGCAATAGTGCTTGAGATATTGGAGACATGCATATTTAATGAGTTATATGACCATATATGGTCATGGAACATGTTGACAATTTCTCTTGTCCAAAGCCTTCAATATAGCAATTGTTCCATGTCTGTATGTGCAATAGTGCCTGAGATATTATAGATATGCATATTTAATGAGGTATATGACCTTATATGGTCAACGAATATGTTGGCCAATTCTCTTGACCATTACCTTCAATATAGCCTTAGTTTCACGTCTGTACATGCAATAGTACTTGAGATATAAGAGACATGCATATTTAATGAGTTCTATGACCATATATGGTCAACGAATATTTTGGCCAATTCTCATGTCCGTTGCCTTTAATATACCGTTAGTTCCATGTTGGTACATGCAATAGTTTTTGAGATACAAGAGACATGCATATTTAATGAGTTCCAAGATGGCGGCCGAACCACGTGACTAATCGAAAATCTGTTTCAGTCACTTTTAATGGCATGACATGTAGAAGGTATATGCAAATTTTCAGGCAAAATGGTGCAGCCGTTTCCGAGAAGAAGTCGTTTGAAGTTGGCGGAAGAATAATAATAATAATAAATATAGCTGCAGAGCAGCTATTAACGGCTTTCAAGCCTGAAGGGCCATAACACCATTAAATTTGAAAAAAAAAGTTTGAAGATTTGATTTGTGCAATGTATATACATGTAGGTTACACGACGTCTGGCCCAATGCCTTCATTATAGTGCTATTTCCATGTCTCTAACCTAAATAGTGCTCGAGATATTATATATATGCCTATTTAATGAGTTCTATGACCATATGTGGTCAACGGATATGTTGGCCAATTATCTTTTCCATTGCCTTCAATATAGCGTTGGTACCCTGTCTGTACATGCAATAGTGCTTGAGATATAAGAGACATGCATATTTAATGAGTTCTTTGACCATATATGGTCAACGGATATGTTGGCCAATTCTCTTTTCCATTGTCTTCAATATAGCATTGGTACCCTGTCTGTACATGCAATACTGCTTGAAATATTAGAGACATGCATATTTAATGAGTTCTATGACCATATATGGTCAACGGATATGTTGGCAAATTCTCTTTTCTATTGCCTTCAATATAGTGTTTGTTCAATGTTTGTACATGGAATAGCGCTTGAGATATTAAAGACATGCATATTAAATGAGTTCTATGACCATATATGGTCAACGAATATGTTGGTCAATTTTCTTGTCCATTGCCTTCAGTATACCATTAGTTCCATGTTTGTACATGCAATAGTACTTGAGATATTGAAGACATGCATATTTAATGAGTTATATGACCATATATGGTCATTGAACATGTTGACAATTTCTCTTCTCCAAAACCTTCAATATAGCAATGTTTCCATGTCTGTATGTGCAATAGTGCCTGAGATATTATAGATATGCATATTTAATGAGGTATATGACCTTATATGGTCAACGAATATGTTGGCTCATTCTTTTGACCATTACCTTCAATATAGCGTCAGTTTCACGTTTGTACATGCAATAGTGCTTGAGATATAAGAGACATGCATATTTAATGAGTTCTATGACCATATATGGTCAACTAATATTTTGGCCAATTCTCTTGTCCGTTGCCTTTAATATACCGTTAGTTCCATGTTTGTACATGTAATAGTTTTTGAGGTACAAGAGACATGCATATTTAATGAGTTCCAAGATGGCGGCCGAACCACGTGACTAATCGAAAATCTGTTTCAGTCACTTTTAATGGCATGACATGTAGAAGGTATATACAAATTTTCAGGCAAAACGGTCCAGCCGTTTCAGAGAAGAAGTCGTTTGAAGTTGGCGGAAGAATAATAATAATAAATATAGCTGCAGAGCAGCTATTAACGGCTTTCAAGAAAAAAGGGCCATAACACCATTAAATTTGGAAAAAAAAGTTTGAAGATTTGATTTGTGCAATGTATATACGTGTAGGTTACACGACGTTCTGACTCAATGCCTTCATTATAGCGCTATTTCCATGTCTCTAACCTCAAAAGTGCTCGATATATTATATATATGCATAACTAATGAGTTCTATGGCCATATATGGTCAACGGATATGTTGGCCAATTCTCTTTTCCATTGCCTTCAATATAGCGTTGATACCCTGTCTGTACATGCAATACTGCTTGAAATATTAGAGACATGCATATTTAATGAGATCTATGACCATATATGGTCAACAGATATGTTGGCCAATTCTCTTTTCTATTTCCTTCAATATAGTGTTTGTTCCATGTTTGTACATGGAATAGCGCTCGAGATATTGGAGACATGCATATTTAATGAGTTCTATGACCATATATGGTCAACGGATATGTTGGCCAATTTTCTTTCTCAGTTCCTTCAATATAGCATTGGTACCATGTTTATACATGCAATAGTGCTTGAGATATTGGAGACATGCATATTTAATGAGTTATATGACCATATATGGTCATGGAACATGTTGACAATTTCTCTTGTCCAAAGCCTTCAATATAGCAATTGTTCCATGTCTGTATGTGCAATAGTGCCTGAGATATTATAGATATGCATATTTAATGAGGTATATGACCTTATATGGTCAACGAATATGTTGGCCAATTCTCTTGACCATTACCTTCAATATAGCCTTAGTTTCACGTCTGTACATGCAATAGTACTTGAGATATAAGAGACATGCATATTTAATGAGTTCTATGACCATATATGGTCAACGAATATTTTGGCCAATTCTCATGTCCGTTGCCTTTAATATACCGTTAGTTCCATGTTGGTACATGCAATAGTTTTTGAGATACAAGAGACATGCATATTTAATGAGTTCCAAGATGGCGGCCGAACCACGTGACTAATCGAAAATCTGTTTCAGTCACTTTTAATGGCATGACATGTAGAAGGTATATGCAAATTTTCAGGCAAAATGGTGCAGCCGTTTCCGAGAAGAAGTCGTTTGAAGTTGGCGGAAGAATAATAATAATAATAATAATAAACATAACAAAAACAATAGGCTTTCAAGCCTGAAGGGACTTGAAAGCCTAATAATAAACATAACAAAAACAATAGGCTTTCAAGCCTGAAGGGACTTGAAAGCCTAATAAACATAACAAAAACAATAGGCTTTCAAGCCTGAAGGGACTTGAAAGCCTAAATATAGCTGCATAGCAGCAATGACGGGTTTCGAGCCTGCATGGCTGATGGCAAATTGCACTTGCTCGATGTGCTTATTTGACGAACGTTTCATGTCTAGAATGCAATGTTCTTAACAAGTCCTCTGGTATTTTGGTTTATGAACAACACTGGAATCAACAGACATAACCATTGATAGTCATCTGTCCAATGTTATTCATAATAAAGATTTTTTTGGAGGTATTTTGCATTTTTGTGATAAATTCAAGATGGCCGCCTAAACTACTTGAATCATGGGGAATTTTTTCATGTACACATAATCATATTAAACGGATGTTGTATGCCAACTTTGGTTTGAATCTGGCAAATTGTTCATGAGTTATAGCGTAATTTCACTTTTCACTAAATTTAAGATGGCTGCCAAAGGAAGCCATTTTTCAAAAATCTGTTTCAGTGACTTTGTAGAGCTATCAACAGAGATACTATATGCTACATTGCATGTCAAACAAGCGGGTAGTTTTTATGAAAATGATTTTTTGATTTTTTTTTTACATTTTTTGGATAAATTCAAGATGGCAGCCAAAACCACTTGAATCGTGGGAAATATTTTCATGAACACATAATCACCGCATTGATCGGATGTTGTATGTCAACTTTGGTTTCAATCTGGCAAATTGTTCATGACTTATAGCGTAATTTCACTTTTTACTAAATCCAGGATGGCTGCTAAAGAAAGCCATTTTTCAAAAATCTGCTTCATTACCTCTTTAGAGCTATCAACATAGGTGCTGCAAAGCAAATTTCTAATCATAGAAATGAGCCATTTTTAAAAAGTAGATTTTTAATATTTTTTGTCATTTTCAGAAAATCCAATATGGCGGCCAAGGTCACATGACCGTTAAAGATTGTATTGATGATATTTGCTAGACATGACTCTTTCTGTAGTTTACTGTTTGTCATAGTAATTTAAATCAAGCATGTTGTTTTCTGGCTGGTTAACATAGCGGCGATGGTAGTGATTTCATTATACACTTTCTTTCTTTATTGGATGAATTAATTTCTTGTGACTCACTAATCCGGCAATGTGTGTATTTAAATAACAAGGTTCACCGTCAGGATGTTCACATTTGAAATAGCCTGAAAACATTTTAAATACTAAAATATAACGCATGTCATTCAGCTTAGAATATGAGGCTTCATTGCGGAGATGTATTAAGAAGTTACTGCGGCCTGGCTGCCATAGAGGGCGCACATTATACTAGAAGTGCATGTAACCACGACCTACAGTCGTTTTTTAAACTGTTAATTGTCGCACCATAAACAAAACATTTTAAATATTTTCTTGCACATGTGCCCCAGTTTTCGCATTCTATCTTGTACTTAGTTTAATAACTTATAATTATTATTATATATATGTTGTAAAATTATGTTGTCAGTATGATACCAGAGACGTCTAAGTCATGTCAAGTTCTGGTTATAAAATTAATATGTATAATATGTTGTTTACATCTATGTGGGCGAGTCCCAGGACAGAGTATGCCCGGTATAAACTGTCATATCATAACAGTTACCAAAAAAAACGACGGTCTAGCAGTGACAGACGCGTACTTTAATTTTGATCAAATTACAACACATGTATAGTCTTAGTATAAACCGTACATAAATCATGTCATGTACTCGATAAAACATCGTTTATATTTACAGCCTCTACAAGTATATATAACTTTAATTCGTGTACAAAATATGCACATTTTTGCATTTGAACACGATTAAAATAAAGGCATAACATTTCCACAAATCAATCTGAAAAAAACTAGGTGTGATCTGATTTCGTAAATGTTATTGCACTAGTAATTACTAGTATAACCATGGAACTGGTTTATAGTTCCATGGTATAACTAAGAATGTTGGACTTGGACAACGACCCGTTTCTCAGGCCGTGACTGTGAAAACTATATAGCGCCACCAGACGGTCGAAGTTTATATGCTGCGCTTTCGTTTTGGTGAGTACATGTTTATTCTATGATCGGAGATTCAAATGTTGAATATTGATAATATATGACAATATATGTTACTATAAGTGAACGTATCCGAAATGTAAAGGTCTAGTAGTCGCATTCTCAGGTCCAGTTTTCGGTTTAAGATATTAAATATGATAGATTTTGTGCATTTTCTAGTCATTTATCGTGTAAAACAATCATGGCGTCGCCCAGTCATGTCGACCGGAAGTGCGTGCATCGTGTTCAACTTCTGAAAGCATTGCACATGTCTAATAAATTTGGAAATTTAGAAAGTCACAGACGTGTCATTTGAGCGGCACAAACAAACAAAGACATTATTTTACAGCTCTAATGGGTGAAATAATTGAACAATGTCGCTATTTTATAGTGTCGATTATTTAGAAAGGTCAAACCTCAATTCCCAAAACTAGCAATGTATGAGGTAACCCGAATCTCTGGCCCGACCCCTGGCCAATGAGTTATTAATTTACATGTTTTTCTCACATATTTTTATATATTTAACGCCACTAGCCAATGTACGTAAAACGCGGAAGTGAATTGGCCGACAAGTTACCATGACTCGACAGTAATATAGAGACATTTCGCGATGGGCGTCTTTCGTGGTCGGTAATGTTTACGAAAATTTTTGTTCAATATTTGGTAAAACTGGCTTGGCAGTTCTCATCACCAAATAGATAATGTCACAGCCTTTCGGCCACTTTTCCAACAAATCCAAAATCACTAGATAATTTTGTTTACTTTACAATTGTACTATGATTACATTTGTTGATAATTTTAATGCATATTACTTGTACACCCTCAAAAATACCCTCAGGATAAGAGAATTTAGTATATAGCCTTGACAAAAAAGCAATATTTTTCCTTGTCTTATTGAATTTTTTTTCGTTCTGTGTAACTGTATGTGGAAATCCTAATAAGATTCAATGTTCAGTTCACAACTAACAGTTTTGCAATATTAGAGGTTGTGAACTTGTCCATAGAGGCCGCAAACTGCAATTTTGTTTACAAAAAGTGTGTTTACTTACATTTATTTTGTATTTTTTTATACTTGGCAGTTTTTTTTTTGTTTTTTGTTGTAGATTGTTTGTTTTGTGTTCTTGGAGTTTTGGTCGGTAATGTTTACGAAAATTTTTGTTCAATATTTTGTAAAACTGGCTTGGCAGTTCTCATCACCAAATAGACAATGTCACAGCCTTTCGGCCACTTTTCCAACAAATCCAAAATCACTAGATAATTTTGTTTACTTTACAATTGTACTATGATTACATTTGTTGATAATTTTAATGCATATTACTTGTACACCCTCAAAAATACCCTCAGGATAAGAGAATTTAGTATATAGCCTTGACAAAAAAGCAATATTTTTCCTTGTCTTATTGAATTTTTTTTCGTTCTGTGTAACTGTATGTGGAAATCCTAATAAGATTCAATGTTCAGTTCACAACTAACAGTTTTGCAATATTAGAGGTTGTGAACTTGTCCATAGAGGCCGCAAACTGCAATTTTGTTTACAAAAATTGTGTTTACTTACATTTATTTTGTATTTTTTTATACTTGGCAGTTTTGTTTTTGTTTTTTGTTGTAGATTGTTTGTTTTGTGTTCTTGGAGTTTTGTACAAAAATCAACGGTTAAATAAATATATTATTTCCACTTTGCAGTATATTGTACACAGTACTTGTATGCTTTGTTCTCCAGCATAAATCAGATTGTAATGTAAGCATCAATCTGATTAAAATCTGATGTAGTGTACGGGCTTTAATTATTTTGGCTATAAACTTATTTTAATTTTATTTTTTATTATTTTTGTTATTAATGCCCTTTTATTTTATTATTTTACTTTGATTTTGATTTTGTGATTTTTTTTAATTCCGCCCTACCTACATCTGATCCTACGCCTATGTAAGTCCCGTTCAAATCTCGCGTAAGTAACAGCCAATCACAGCCCTCCTTTTATACAGGCTGTCGGTTGCTTACTTTTCAGTGTAGCGACACTCTACGGGCAATCTTTTTGTACATTATATTTTGCCCACTTGAATAAACCATTAATAGAAAATTGCTAGTATATTTTTATTTGCAAAAGAAATTCCACAGCATTTTACAATTTTTGTCATTACATTGAATATTTTTTTCACTTCCAACAAATGTGTACACTTCCAGATACATCTTCGCCAGCCAAGGTTCGTTCATTCAGTCATCGCTTCAATTTTACATCACTGAGCATAATTATCTAGAATGGAAGCAAAAAAATAAGTAAATCGTAATGATTAGAACACTGTAAACAGTTATAGTAAACAATGCAAATTTTAAATTGTATAACGGTCACCGGCCCACGGCATCGACGCAGAAAATTGGAGCAAAAAATATTTCCTGATCAATTGCGTTGTGTTCCAATAAAAAATATGTTATTCCAGTCCAAATCAGCTCAATTACTTTAATAAAGAGTTATTGTATAATGTACAAAATGTTGATACAATTTTATGAATATTTACAGCTCTGCTTCAATGCCGTAGACGATGTTGGCCCGATCGTCAACAAAACATCACCCGTCTCCAGGGCAGGCGACTGGAAAAAGACACTGGTGTTCGGTCGAAACGGTGGAAACAAAATCGTCACTCCCAGAATAACTATGCAAAATAACGATCTAAAGTCGAACCATTCGAGCCACAATTTTAACATAAAAATTACTTTCGTTGCATTTGACAATGATAAACTTACCGAAAAGCCGTGTTATTCTCGGTCGCTAACGTCAGTATAATCCGCCATTTTATTTGAGTGTGTTTGCCACCCGACTCCGCCCGGTGACGTCATCATGTGCGCTATAGAAGGAGGTCTGTGATTCGTTGACTAAAATCGTCGATAGTGGGTCTCATTGAAATCTCGTTACATAGGCGTCGGATCAGATGTAGGTAGGGCGGAATTAAAAAAAAATCACAAAATCAAAATCAAAGTAAAATAATAAAATAAAAGGGCATTAATAACAAAAGTAATAAAAAATAAAATTAAAATAAGTTTATAGCCAAAATAATTAAAGCCCGTACACTACATCAGATTTTAATCAGATTGTGTAAGCATGAGATTGTAATGTAAATTTAGTTCATTAATGTTGTACGTTGACGCTTTCTCTGGGACCTCGAGTTCAGGCCCATTTACTTACTTGTTGTCAGTGTCTGACTGGTATATACAAAATATGACCAAGTAAATGTGAGAATACTAAAAGAAGAAACCTAAAAATATAATTTTACACATCGAAATTGAGAATCGCAAGTGTAGACATATAGCATAGAAATAAACACTAAATACATCTATCCCAGCCAGCAATTGAATCATCAATCGGCATGAGTGATGTAAATGGTATTTCCATCTATTTTCTTATATTCCTCCACCATATTAAAACGCTCAAGTGAATGTTGTCAAATTCGCGAGTGTGCATATTTTCGTACAGTGGCGTGAACATTGCTACAATCAAAGACGCGCAGAACAGGAAGTCCATTCTGTGCTAGTACCATTGCCAATTTTTGGAAATAGTAGGAAATTGTTAAAATTGCCCGATTGGCATATCAAAATCCTGTATTGAAACAGAACATTTTCTATATTCTCTAAAAATAACATTGTTATGTCTCTAGACTCACAACGAAACCAAAACAAAGGAAACATTCCGATCTAAACTACCTGCGTCCTTGAAAATGAGTCTTATCGCCATTGCGTTTCTGAGCAAAAATATGTTGATGTCAAAAACGACCGATTTTCGCCAAATCTTCTATGATTTTTTGATAATATCATTAATTCAGTCCAGCGGTTAGATAGATTATTTATTAGAGACGCTCGTGAAACAAAATTGATGAGGTAAATCACTCTGGGGACGAAAAAATTGGCGATAAAAGCCAAGGGGATGAGGGACTGAATTTCAAAAAACATATTTTATATGTATGCCATTCAATTTGGCCTGAGCCAGAGATTGGCTAGTGGTGTTAAATATATAAAAATATGTGAGAAAAACATGTAAATGGCTCATTGGCCAGGGGGCCAATTCAATTTGGCCGGGGACCCATTGGCCGGGGGCCAGAGATTCACGGTTACCCCAATGTTTGTGTTAACAATTTCAAAACCTGGAGTCATCCGGTTCTTTGCACATGTGTTTTTTACCAAATTTTCTTGCTGGTCCTTAATTGCTATTTTTGTTATTTGTGGGTATGTTGCATTGATATTTCAATCATCTTGTGTGTACTTGACTATCTAATGGTTGATTTTGAGCCTATTGCTTGGATACCATACATATAGGTACCTCAGGTATACCTATCTGAGATTTGTTCAATTCATGATGATATCTAATTTTGAACAGCTAACATCGGGGCTATCTCAGCTGACAGGCTGCTTGTAAGTCCCCGTTCGGACGTAGTCCGAAAACGGGGAATTATGTTTTGCCCTGTGTGCGTCCGTGCGTCCGTGATCACCTGTATCTCGAACATGCATGGGTCGATTAAGTTCAAACTTCACTCATACATCACACATTATATGGGACATATGCACATGCATTTTTTTCATGATCCGATTAAAGATAGCCGAATAGCGGCCATTTTAAGGCCGAAAATGCATCAAAATCGCACATTTTCACCATTCCGGACCCGGATCTCAGTTATGCATGGACGGATTTTGTTCAAATTTGTTACATACATTAAACATAATAGGAGCTTGATGCACGTCATTTTTGGGGGGGGGGGGATCGGGCTTGAAATGGCCGACTGGCGGCCATTTTGTTTTAAAGAATTCAGTTCTGGATCCGTATCTGAGACATGCCTGGATTGATCGAGTTCAAACTTCACACACACACAAGGTACATTATGTCACAAATATGTATGTGCATTTGTTTCATGATCTCATTAACGATAGCCAAATGGCGGCTGCTTTAAGGCTGAAAATGCATTGAAATCGCACATTTTCACCATTCCGGACCCGGATCTCAGTTATGCATGGACAGATTTTGTTCAAATTTGGTACATACATTAAACATAATAGGACGTTGATGCACGTCATTTTTTTTTCGGATCAAGTTCGAAATGGCCGACTGGCGGCCATTTTGTTTTAAAGATTTCAGTTCTGGATCCGTATCCGAGACATGTCTGGATTGATCAAGTTCAAACTTCACACACACATGGTAAATCATGTCACAAATAGATATGTGCATTTGTTTCATGATCCGCTTAACAATAGCTGAATGATGGCCATTTTAAGGCAGAAAATGCATCAAAATCACGTATTTTCACAATTCCGGAACCGGATCTCAGTCATGCATGGATGGATTTTGTTCAGATTTAGTGCATATATTAAACATAATATAAGCTTGATGCATACCAATTTTTCTTCGGATCAAGTTCAAAATGGCCAACTGGCGGCCATTTTGTTTTAAAGAATTTAGTTTTCGATCCATATTTTGGACATGCCTGGACAGATCAAGTTCAAACTTCACATCATACATATGCCTGTGCATTTGGGCTAGTCCTTTTAAGGTCAAAAATTGCACATTTTCACCATACCGGAACTGAGTCTTAGTCATGCGTGGGCAAATTTACTTAAAATTTTTGTTTGGATTGTGTTAAAATTGGCTGACTGGTGGCTATTTTGTTTTACTGAATGCAGTTCAACATCCATATTGTTGCTGCTTTGAATGTATATGTCACTCAAATATGAACGGAACGGGGACGTGTCATTGACAATGACTTGTTTTATTTTGTATTGTGACCTTTGACCTATAGTACTAACTGCATGTTGCGGTTTCAGCCACTGGTCAAGTTAATGACCCCTTGTCAATAATCATTGGTTGTAATGATTTGCTATTTCATGTTTCCTGAAATCAACCTGAATCAATTAACAGGGCGAACAATTTTTTAAATAATTTGTAGCGAAGAGTGAATAGTTTAGTGAATAGAGATTCAGTGAATATTTTTTATTATGTTTATTAAAGAGTTGTTTGTTACACTTTCCTGTGTAGGTTTGCCATTTATCTGTATTAATACCAATAATTGCTGTGTTGACCGTCACATTACTATAATAATTGTAAATTCACTATGTTGCATAATTTAACAGTTCTCTATATTTCACTTGCAGTCTATAACAATCTATTCCTGTATATTGAAAGGTAAGATATGTCTAGGCATGAAAGTTGAATTTGTTATGATCTATACCTTATATAGTTTTATAATTTGGTTAAAAATTATGTATCAAACATGTGCACATTTTTTTAGCCGTTAATAATGAAGTGTGAATTCTGGATATATGCTTATATACTGCTCAGTATGTATTGATACTTATACACATTATTACTACATGTCAGCATTATGGTAAAATATATCAAAGTTCACATGATTTGTGGGAGTTAGTGCTATATGTAGATCATTTTGTCACTCAACTGGGGAATTGATATATATATGTGTCAATTTTTCTAGCCTATGCATACATATCTGGACCAATCAGGTTTTTAGTTTAGTAATTCAATAGACATTCTAAGCAGTAAATAAAGTTCTATAGTGTTCTAATTCAAGAAAGCTGTATGTCCACAATTTTTAGGTAGCATATTTTTGAAATCAACCATTTTTTACAACCAGATCTCATTCACACAAACACTTTGATCATGTTTGAACATGTTTAGGGGTAGATATGAGTGTATGTTTAGCTCTTTATTAACAACTGTATAAACTTCAAAAATCATAAACACAGACATCAGACCTATGTACATGCATTTGTGTGATGATGCAATTCAAGACAGCTGTGTGGTATTTAACTGTGAAGGAAAAAAACTCACAATGCAAGTTTGCAATTTATCTCACTGTTTTGCTTGCAAATTAGCAGTATTGCTAATGAAATTAACACAGGTAGCATCTGTATTTTAATAACAATGTACCTATCTCTTGTAGGTAAAAACAGTGCTCAATTTAGCAAATATATTAAATAAATCACTCGTATTTTGACAATTGTATCTTTCAGATGCCTCGAAAGAAAGGATGGAAGAGAGGTGAAGCTCTGAAGAAGAGGTTGGCCTTGGGTAGAAACCCACCAACCAATGTCCTTCGGGATCAAAGCGATATTGTCCTTCGGGATCAAAGCGATACTGTCCTTCGGGATCAAAGCGATACTGTCCTTCGGGATCATAATAAATCAGAAAGTATTGTCCTTCGGGATCATAATGAATCAGAAAGTACTGTCCTTCGGGATCATAGCAATACTGTCCTTCGGGATCATAGCAATACTGTCCTTCGGGATCATAGCAATACTGTCCTTCGGGATCATAGCAATAATGTCCTTCGGGATCATAGCAATACTGTCCTTCGGGATCATAGCAATACTGTCCTTTGGGATCATAATGAATCAGAAAGTATTGTCCTTCGGGATCAGAATGAATCAGAAAGTATTGTCCTTCGGGATCAGAATGAATCAGAAAGTATTGTCCTTCGGGATCAGAATGAATCTGTAAGTATTATCTTTCGGGATCAGAACGAGTCGCAAATTAGTGCTGGAAGTATTTTTAATAAAGTACATGATGAAGAAACAAATAATGTTGCAGAGAGTTTCTCATTAGAGCAATTTCATTTGTTAAATGATTCAGTTGGAAATGTTAATGATCAGACAACAGGTAATAAGTTCATGCTAAAAACTTCAGTACAAGGAAGCTTTCATCAAGGTCATCATCAATTTCTAGATAACAGTGGAAAACAGTGTGTTGCAAATAGCTTAGTTTCTATGATATTCAGTCAAATCAAATGTGTAGATTCATGGGATTCGGAAGATTTGGATATAATACTGCAAACTGGTAATGAATTGTATGGCTTTTTACAACAGTCTACAACTGTTAATTCAGAACTGTTATTAGTGACAGAATTACCACAAACAGTTGATTTATTTGACACCCAGTTTACTTTGAGTGTTGGTGACTCATTATTTGGTATTATTGGTGAAAGTGATGATGAGAACACATTTCTTACACCATTTGACAATGCTCTTGATATATCATTAACTGAATATAATTCATGCTTTGTCATATTTGGTGGAGCAGCATTTGCTGTGATCAAGAATGATGGATTTTATTGGATCTTTGATTCACATTCAAGAAATTCCAAAGGCATGGTAGCACCTGATGGATTAAGCATAGCAATCCAGTTCAGTAGTATTGAGATGGTGTATAAACATTGTTGTGATCTTGCTGTATCCATGCATGTGCATGAAAATGAACAGTTTGAAGTTACGGGTATAAATGTTAATGCTGAAAAGTGTCATGTTATTGACACTGAAACTCAGTCAGATAATGAAGTGGAGTTAGTTGAATCAGATCATACACCTTTTTTATATCAACCCTTGTCCTCTGAGATGCGTCAAAGATTGTGCACTGAACTTAGTTTACAAAATGAAAGAGAAAGATTTGGGTTTCATACTGAAACTTTTGAAATGGGTGAACCATGTAAAACCAAATCTATCCAAGGGGATGGTAATTGTTTTTTCCGGGCTTTGTCATATGTACTATCTGGAAGTGAGGATAACCACATGCGAATCAGATTTGCCATTGTAAATCATCTAAAGAAGAATAACCCTGTGTTTTACCCCTTTTTAAGACCAGGCCATGTGTCTGTTGATGATTACATTATAGCATCAGGTATGCAATATGCTCAAACATGGGCAACAGAAGTTGAAATACTTGGAGCTGCTGATCTATTAAGAACAGATATTTGCACATTTAGCCGAGGTAAATGGATTAAATATTCCAACTATCAGCTTAACAAGAGTGTATCCAATAATGGAAAAGCAATATACTTAAAACACGCTATGGAAATACATTATGAAGTGGTTGAATGTGTCAAGCATGCTGGTGATGTGTTGTGTGACTGCTCCCAGAGCAACATTATAGAACAAGACAGGGTGTCAAAAATTGGAACGAAAAAAAGACGTTTAGAAAGCACAGAAACTAATATTGGAGCAACAATGAAATTATTTAAAAATGATAGCAATATAGAGTCAGATGATGCACCAAACACTTTAACTAAACAACCAAAAATTACAAAATCTCAGGGCAGACGTGCCTACCTTAAATGTTTGAAAGAATATGTTCAAAGAAAACGAAGTGCTAAACAAACTGGGCAACATGTGGCTAAAAAACGTAAACTAGAGAAAGAGCAAAAGCGATATTACAATGATAACAGTTTTTGCCAAAGAAAAAAAAAGAACATGATTCAACATTATGCGAATAATAAGTCTCACAGGGAAGCTGTGAAGACAAGAAGCACTACAAAATATAAATATGACGAAATGCACAGGGAGTCTATAAAAACTAGAAGCATTACTAAATATAAAGAAGATGAATTACACAGGGATTCTGTGAAATCTAGAAGCATTGCTAAATATAAATATAATCCGTCGCACAGAGAAGCTGTGAAGGAAAGGAGTACTACAACATATAAAAAGAATGAACAGCATAGAAAAGATCTTTTAAATAGAATAACCACCAAGAGATTAATAGAATCAAATAAGAAACAATATTTTAGAAATGTATTGGCTATGTTTAGAAATGAAATTGCCAATGGTCCAGATTTTGTCTGTGCAGTATGCCATCGGCGACTTTTCAGAAATCAAGTTATTCACTGTAAAAAAGAGGTGTACACCAAAAAAGGTGGAAATGTTGCATTAATTGCAGATAAGTGTATTACCGAAGATTATCTACACAAATGTAGCAGTGTGTGTTCTAGTGATAGTGAATGTTTATATTTGAAAAATGGACAGTGTAAATTATGGATTTGTTTTACTTGTCAAAGAAAAATCCTTAGTGGTAAAATTCCATGTGAAGCAGTTACCAACAATCTTAATCTGAAGCCTATTCCAGATGAATTAAAATGCTTAAACTCCCTTGAACAACATTTGGTGGCATTGCACATACCTTTTATGAAAATGTTGGCTTTACCAAAAGGTGGACAGAATGGTGTTCATGGACCTGTTGTATGTGTCCCTTCTAGCATTGATAAAGCTACATCCATTTTACCAAGATGTGAATCAGATGACCAAATGATAAAAGTAAAACTGAAGCGGAAACTAACATACAAGGGCCATTATCAGTATCACTTTGTAAATGAGGCTCATATAAAAAATGCATTAGTATATCTGCAGAAGAACAATAAATGGTATAGTGATGTTTGTTTTAACAAAGATTGGGTTAATCCTTTAGCAAAAATTGAAGAAGAAATTGAAACACCAGATAGCGAAGATAGTGCCTCAAAACATTCTGAAGAAAAAAATAGAGATTTTGAGGACAATGAAGAAGAAAAAGATGGATTACTTTTAGATACATGTCTTCAACCAGTTGATGTTGGACCCGAAGTTCTTGATCAACCTTCTGATGAAATATCTTGTATTGCCCCTGCTGAAGGAAATAGTCCAGTTAAAATGTTAATGGATGAGGGTAATGAAGCAAAGTCTTTTCCTGTATTGTATCCTGAAGGATCACCAACATTTCATGACAAACGCAGTGAAAAAATAACATTGTCAAGATATCTGCATACTCGTTTGATGAATGCAGATGGTAGATTTGCAAAAAATACAGATTTTATATTTTATGCTCAGTATTTGTCAGAAGTACAACAAGTTGTCTCAAATGTGTCTATTGCCTTACGCAAAGGTTCTGGTAAAGCAGGTGGTCAATCTGTAACAGCTGCAACTTTAACAAATTCACAATCATTGACTGACATTCTTAAGCACAATGAGGGATACAAGTTTTTGAAACCCATCCGTGGAACACCCCCTTTTTGGCAAAGTGCACAGAAAGATTTATTTGCAATGTTAAGACAGCTTGGTATACCTACATGGTTTTGTTCATTTTCATCTGCTGACACGAGATGGCCTGAAATAATTGAATGTATTCTTCGAGAAGAAGGTGATACACGAAGTTTTGAAGAGCTTGATTGGTCTGAAAAATGTTCTGTATTAAGAAGCAACCCTGTAACTGCAGCTCGAATGTTTGAACACAGATTCCACTCTTTTTTGAAACAGGTAATAATGTCACCTGCAGCACCTATTGGCGAAATAGTAGATTATTTTTACCGTGTTGAATTTCAGCAACGTGGTTCTCCTCATACACATTGTCTTTTCTGGGTAAAGGATGCACCAATTATTGATAAAGATGATGATGAAGAAGTAACAGCTTTTGTGGACAAATATGTCACTTGTGAAATGCCATCTCCGGAACAAGATGAAGAACTTAATGAGATTGTGAATAGTGTACAAAAACACAGTACAAGACATTCAAAAACTTGCAGAAAACTTGGTACTACTTGTAGATTTAATTTCCCACGCCCACCTTCAGGAAAAACCTTTATTGTTCAAACTGATGGAGACAAATCTAATGACAAAGAAGAGAAAACAATTGAAACTGATGATGTCATACAGAATTATGTTGATAGTGAATCAGAATATCAAGAAACAGACCAAAAAAATGAGATGACTAAAGATACAGCCATGGCAATTCTGACAAAAATCTGGAATATACTACTCAATTCTGAAAAGAACTTCACATCTGTTTCATCCTTGTTTGCGTACATTGAATTAACCCAAGAAAACTTCGAGAAAGCGTCTAGCGTGTTGACAAAGAAAACAAGCATAGTTTTAAAACGCCAACCTTCTGATGTTTGGGTAAATCAATATAACAAAGATCTTCTGAGATGCTGGAATGCAAATATGGACATACAATATATTGTGGATGCCTACAGTTGTGTTGTGTACATTATTAGCTACATTTCAAAAGCAGAACGAGAAATGGGATTGTTGTTAGATCATGCACAGAGGGAAGCATCAAAAGAAGGGAATATGGATGCAAAACTTGCAATGAAAAAAATTGGAGGTGTATATCTTCACAACCGTGAGTTGAGTGCTCAGGAGGCTGTATACAGAGTTTGTAATTTAAGGTTAAAAGAATGCTCAAGAAAAGTACAATTTATTCCTACAGGCGATACTCCAATTAAAATGAGTCTTCCACTAGCAATTTTAAAGAGCATGAGTAAAGGCGGAGATCTCAACAATGAAAACATTTGGATGACAAGTATGCTTGATCGTTATAAGAATAGACCAAATGAAATTAATACCATGTGTCTTGCAAGTTTTGCTTCTGAATACAGAATTGTACCTACATCAGAGGTAGAAAGAAAAAGAAATATTGATAACAATAAAGTTATTAAACTTAATAATGGTCTAGGTTTTATGCAAAAGAGAACAAGAACTGATCCTGCAGTTGTTAGATATGCAAGATTTTCAGTAACTAAGCAACCAGAGAAGCATTATCAAAGTATATTGCAACTTTTTCTACCATACAGGGCTGAATGCCAGTTGAAACCTAAACAATTCCATTCATTTGAAGAGTTTTATCAAACTGGTGCTGTGAAATACAAGAACAATTGGCCTGAAAGAGTTAAATCTATAGTTGACAGAAATAAAGCAATGTTTGAGAAAGATGTTGATGTTATTGATGCAGCTGAGCAAATGCTTGAGTCATGCCCTCTTTTAGAAGATGCATGGGCACAAATTCACCCAGAGTCCGAGAAGGAAAGATTAGAATGTTTAGAATCAGTTAGTACGAATTCGGTATCTAATGAATCAGAAAGTGAAGATTCAATTCCAGACTTGTTGCACAAAGATAAAAAAGACGTTTGTAAAGAAGTATATAGTCAGTGTGGAATGTCCAAAGATGAGGCTAAAATATTGATGAGATCACTTAATGATAAACAGCGTGATATATTCTACACTGTTCGACAATGGTGTTTAGATAAAGCTAATGGCAAGAATGTTGCACCATTTCACATGTTCTTAAGTGGAGGAGCAGGAACAGGAAAATCTCATGTTATCAAAGCTGTGTATTATGAGGCTTCAAGAATTCTTGCTCGTATTCTACCAAATCCAGATGATATTTCTGTTCTGTTGACAGCACCGACCGGTGTAGCTGCGTTCAACATAAATGCAACCACTGTCCATAGTACTTTCTCAATAGCAGTTGATGCCAAATTGCCATATCAACCACTAGGACAAGATACATTAACCACCATTCGTTCCAAACTAAGTAGTCTGCAGATTCTTATTATTGATGAAATTTCAATGGTTGACAAGAAGTTGCTTTGTTATATACATGGGAGATTAAGGCAAATCAAACAGACTGGTGACTATTCACCATTTGGAAATGTTTCTGTGATTGCTGTAGGCGATTTTTATCAATTACCACCTGTAAAAGGAAAAGCTTTATATGTTAGTAGCGAAGGTATGGATCTGTGGAATGATTATTTCGCCATTGCTGAATTAACAGATGTAGTAAGGCAGCAAGATCAACAGTTTGCTGAGGCATTAAATAGCGTCAGAACACGAAGAAAATCTGATGAATTACCAGCAAATGTTGTGAACATGTTTCGTCTGTGTGAAACTGGTGAAGAGTACAATGGTATGCATATATTTGCAACAAATAAAGATGTGGATCTATGTAATATAAACATGCTTCATTTAACATGTTCAAACCCCATATGTATTAATGCTCAAGACTTTTCTAGAAATACTAAAACTAAAAAACTAGAACAGAGAGAGAGGAACTATGTCAAAGTCTACAATACAAACTTGGCAAAGACGGTTACTTTGGCTATAAATGCTCGTGTGATGTTAATTAAAAACATTGATGTATCTGATGGTCTAGTAAATGGTGTTTTTGGCAAAATTGCACATATTTCTTTTGAAGACAATAACATATTTCCATCCTGTATATATGTAGTGTTTGATAACGTGAAGGTTGGTACTAAACTACGCAGTAAATCTGGAAGCTTCTCTGTATTATCACCAAATAGCACACCTATAAAACCATCAGAGGACAGAGTAAACAATGGTGGAGGCATTAGAAGACAATATCCATTAAAGCTAGCTTATGCATGCACTATACACAAAGTACAAGGATTAACAGTAGAGAAAGCTGTAGTATCATTGAATAAAATATTTTCTCCAGGGCAAGCTTATGTAGCCTTGAGTAGAGTTAAGTCATTAGATGGCCTTATTATTCAAGATTTCAAGGAATCGAGTATGTATTGCAATGAAAAGATTGAATCAGCTCTATTAAGCATGCCAAAATACTTGACGTCAAAATCAGTGTCAGACAGGGTTTGCCAATGTACTATCTTGCTATACAATGTTGAAGGATTATTATCTCATTTTGAAGACATCAAATGCGATAAAAGACTTGTTAATGTTGATTTTATGTGTTTGACAGAAACCTGGCTACTGGATGGGCAACTATATAGTGAATTAGAATTAAAAGATTTTGATTTTCATCACAAACCACGGTCATTATCTTATGATACATCTAATGAGATAACATCAGATTTGAAACAACAGGCACATGGAGGTGTAGCAGTTTATTCTAGCATTCATAAAAGTACTGAATTCCTCAAGCTACATGTGTCTAATTTGGAGTACTTAGCTTTTTATGTGAAAGACTTATGTGTGTCAGTAGCTGTTATATATAGACCGCGGTCATATAAAGCTGATGTGTTTAGAGAAAACCTATTGTGTCTGGTTAGTGAAATGAGTAAAATATCTGCAAGTAACATTATTATTGGTGATTTCAACGAAAATATACTTGTGTCTTCCAGTGTGCAGAACATTTTGGAAAAGCAAGGATTCAAACAATGTGTAGCCTTACCAACTACAGAAAGTGGAACGTTGATTGACCATGTATACATTAAAAACGCTGACATTCTTAATGTTGAAGTTATACAAACATATTATGGGTTCCATGATGCTGTGAATATTCAGTTCTGAAAGTATCAATATTTTGGTACACTCAACCTGGACTTATTATTATTGAAATTCCAATTTCCTACCTTCATATGGATGTCAACATTGCTACAACTGGAATGCTAGAATTACACTTAAGTGATGAGTCTATTATAGGGAAAAATATTCCAATGTATTTAGATATTCAGATTCTCTCCCTATGTTTACTGCGCGAATAGCATTACAGGGCGTGAAAGTAAAACTAAGGGACACGCCCACCCACCCCACTCCACTTCACTCATTATAGGATTGGGAGGGGGCACTTACTGACATGGATATTTCGCTAACTTATTTTTTATAACAAAAAATAATTTTGAATGTTTTTTTTAACAGAGGAGATAGTTGCAGTTACGTGACATTTATTTATTGTATCCATTTTATGTTAAATTGTTTTGCTGATCAATGTAATGATGTTGCCCACCATGATGTCATTGTTTAAACGTGCTTAGTATAGGTCGTTATGCAAGATATATAATGTAATTAACGACTTTGAATATATAATCTATATTGTGAGGTCTAATAATTTCAGGAAAGCAGTAACGTAATTGCAACTTTACTTTAAAACATCATTTATAATTTCAATTATTCACACAGTATCCATCAAGTGCCCCCCTCCCAATACAAATATAATTTATCTATACTACTCAAAACAATCTAGGAAACACTAGCTTCTGAAATTATATATTGTTTAATGTTATGTAACTGTTATATTCACACAACCTTACATGTTTGGTTTGGGTTCCAATATAGGAAAATTTAATATAGCAATGAAATTGAAAAGTTTATCATAAACCTGCTCGAAATGCATGTTATGTTGTCACACATTCTATAAGCATGACACCTCGTCATTAATAATTTGAGCATGGAAGTGGACTAATAATAACTGTGACACCTATATTTTTCAAAACTTTTCAACAGCACAGAAATGACTAAGGTTAAGCCACCCATTTGCAACAACTTTAGATGAGAGTGATACCATCTTGTCACAGGTTTTAACAGCCAAACTATGGCCATCAATGTCAAATTCAGCGCCTTTGGAACATAAATCATACCAAAGTGAATGACCAAACCAAGTCAATGATCTCATGGATGATGTGATCGAAATATCATTTCATACAGACTGATGAATACTTCATCGATACCACAGTAGAATAGTATAATCACTTAATGTGATGACAGCATTATGATACAAGTTGATTAATGTCTCCCCTCTCCATATAACATATAAGCCTGCTGGACAACGAATATATGCTGTAGAAGTTTAGAATGGTAAACCGAGCCACATGTCAATACTGGTTCCCTTGCAGAACGAGTATATCCAGAATCACAATGTGGTTTTAGTTCAGGTTCCTCCACCATAGACATGACCTTTTCTGGGAGACAACTCCAGGAAAAGTGCAGTGAAAAGCGACAACCTTTATACTTGGCTTTTGTTGACCTTACCAACCTTCAACCTGGTAAGTCGCTGTGGCTTATTCAGTCTTCTTCAGTGCATAGGCTGCCCACCAAAGCTTCTAAGCCTCATCAAGTCTTTCCATACAGACATGAAAGGCACTGTCAGCTTCGACGAGGATTCATCTGAACCATTCGACATTTGCAGCGGTGTTAAGCAAGGATGCATGCTCGCTCCAGACTCTTCAGGATCTTCTTCTTTCTCCTTCTGTACTATGCCTTTGACTCTTCATCTGACAATGTCAACATCCACACCAGGCACGATGGAAAACTCTTCAACTGGTCTCGGCTCCGGGCTAAGTCCAAGATCACATGTGTTCCTCTCAGAGAAATTTTGTTTGCTGATGATGCTGCTCTTGCGAGTCACGCCCACGACAGTCTTCAACAACTTATGGATCGCGTTTCTAAAGCCTGCAAAGGGTTCGCGCTCACAATCAGCATTAAAAAGACAGAGGTAATGGAAAAGGACCCTCAAATACCACCCTCCATTCAAATCGATGTTTCGCAGTTGGCTGTGGTCGACAACTTGAGATACTTGGGCTCAAACATCTCTCAGAACCTGTCCCTTGATGCAGATAAATGCTCGTATGGACAAGGGACGTCTTTCAAAGAACTTGCTGTACGGTCAACTAGAAGAAGGAGCATGCCCAGTTGGTCGGCCACGCCTTTGGTTTTGTAAAAGAGACCCCAAGGCTACTCACATAGACAGACAGTCATGGGAGATAACAGCCGATGACTGCTCAGCATGGAGACAAGCAGTCAGCATGGGCATCCAGGGCGTGGAGGAGGACAGACACGGAAGACAGTGATAGAAGTGACTGAGGAGTGAAGCATCTACCAGCTCACTCGACAACTCAGTTTTATTCTGCGGGGACTGTCACTCAAGGATTGAGCTCTACAGCCACCACAGTGCAACCCATCATCTTCCTAGACGGACGGGGGCCAACGACAAGAATACTGGACAAAACTTTCTAATTGGATCAATTTGGTATTCATTTAATATGAACCCAATTAACTATTCATAGAATTTACTGTCGTGTGATGGATAAACTGTTCATATTATCGTGTATGTGTTGTACATTGTTGTATCACCAATTATAATACATTCATTTTTTATAATTTTCATTCCTGTGGAATGTGCTATCATAACATGCATTTTGATCTGATTTATTGTAGTTGTAACTGGAAAAAAAGAAATCATGTTTGAATCAGGCTATTTCAGTGTCCCCTAAACTATTTTGAGTACTTTAGTTATCGTTTTTCTGGGATGTAAATTAGTCCTTATTTCTTTTAGCCAAATTATTATCAGAAATACACAATATATATAGGTAAAATAAATGAAACTTTAATATGGTTAGAACAATGTCTTCAAAGCAACGAAATGTAAAGATTCATTTTTAATCCTGTAGCCTTGTTGTTTCTCAATGTTATGTTAAACATATTTTCACAGAAGAAATCCGAGCATGCGTTCTCTGAATTTGTGCACTCATATTTGCCATATATATTCTGAATATGTAACCATATATTATATAGTTAGTGAAGTACTAGGAGCGTCTATTATAGTGTCAGTAAAAAAATTATTTGTGCGTATGTATACATCAGAACGTTAAAAACATGAAATCTGACATGATAGACATAGTTATCTAAGAAAGACAATGAATACCGCATCATCTGCATTGTATTGATTTTATAATCATGTAACTGTAGATATATTCTAGTGTTGTTGAATATACATGATTTCACTATAATTTTAATGTTCCATTAGATTTTGAAAACCAGTTTCTTTTTGTTTCACATTACGAACTTAGCTAATGAGCTTCTTTACTGATATATAATGTCATTTGCTTATTTAGATGACTGTATTATATATACCCTAAACCACATGTAATAGTTTTTGTACATATTGTTATTGATGTTGCAAAATAAATGACTCATTATTGAAATAACAAAACTAAGTGATTTACTCAGTTATATGTTAAGGAATCTCCGAAGCAAATGTTTCTTATAGTACTGTACCCTGGCTTGACAAACACAATGAATGCATGACACAATTATGCCAATAGATGCATATGCATACTAAAAACTATTCAGGATATTATAATTGTGCATATTTGACGAACCACATAACCATATCCATCTAATCGGTTTCCCACATATTGTGCCATATTTATTTTCAATCTCCCTTCTCTATATACAATGGTTTTCATAACATTAGGTTCAGGCACACTTAATGAATAATATACTGTTGACTAACATGTTTGCAAATATATCTATATATCCACTGGGAATGACAGTCCTTATTCTGTGATACTTTTGGTTAATAAAAATGATTATTTTCGTTATTTTCATATCATCATCATTAAAAGTACATTCGAGACGTTATAAATATATAAGGATAAAATATGCAAAATATCGTATAAATAGTATTTCATTCATATGCTGTAGGGCATTTCTAGTTGACATTAAATTCACGAACATGATCAACTCACTACATGCTATATGTCGTAACAATAGTTTTAGGAAGCTTTGTTGTTTTAACTAAATGCAAGATGGCAGACAAACTACACAATATATGGATTTGATTTCACAGGAATATGTTAAACTTAATGCAAGAATTCCACATACCAAATTTTGTATCAGTCTGGCAAATAGTTCATGAGTTATAGAACTTTTTCTCTTTTACTAAATCCAAGATGGCTGACAAAGGAAGCCATTTTTCAAAAATCTGCTTCAGTAACTTTGTAGAGCTTTCAACAGAGATACTATATGCTGAATTGCTTTTCAAACAAGCAAGCAGTTTTTAAGAAGATAATTTTTTGAGGTTTTTTCATTTTTGTGATAAATTCAACATGGCCACCAAAACCACTTGAATCATGGGAAATATTTTCATGAACACATAATCATCTTATTGAGCGGATGTTGTATGCCAAGTTTTGTTTAAATCTGGCAAATTGTTCATAAGTTATAGCATAATGTCACTTTTTACTAAATCCAAGATGGCTGCCAAATAAAGCCATTTTTCAAAAATCTGCTTCAGTAACTTTGTAGAGCTTTCAACAGAGATACTATATGCTGAATTGCTTTTCAAACAAGCAAGCAGTTTTTAAGAAGATAATTTTTTGAGGTTTTTTTTCATTTTTGTGATAAATTCAACATGGCCGCCAAAAACACTTGAATCATGGGAAATATTTTCATGAACACATAATCATCTTATTGAACACATGTTTTATGCCAACTTTAATTTCAATCGGGCTAATTGTTCATGAGTTATTAGCGTACTTTCACTTTCGAAATAATCCAAAATGGCTGCCAAAGGAAGCCATTTTTCAAAAATCGGCTTCAGTCACTTTGTAGAGCTATGGCCATAGATGCTGCAAAGCAAATGTCTAATCACATGAATGAGCCATTTTTGAGAAGAAGATTTTAAAAGTTTTTTGTCAATTTTCAGAAAATCCAATATGGCGGCCAAGGTCACATGACCGCTAAAGATTTTATTGCTGATATTTGCTAGACATGAGCCAATGATGCCACACAAAAAAACCGGAAGTTCCTAGACCCTCAGAAAGTGGTGCAATTGAGCACTTCCGGTTTGTGTTGTACCTAAGATGGCGGCCAGGTCATGTGACCTACATAGCTGGTTTTGGGGTATGCACCACAACTCATCGCCCTTTATCAGCATGCAAAATGGCAAATCAATCGCTGCATTATTTTTCAAGTTACAGTGGTTACAAAAAACGGCGGAAAAATAATAATAATAAACATAGCAATTACAATAGGGTTTCGCCCCATAGGGCTCGAAACCCTAAATATAGCTGCATAGCAGCGATGACGGGTTTCGAGCCTGCGTGGCTCATGACAAATTGCACTTGCTCGATGTGATTATTTGACGAACGTTTCATGTCTAGAATGCAAGATAGCAGACAAACTACACAACATATGGATTTGATTTCACAGGAATGTGATAAACTTAATGCAAGGACAAATAGTTCATGAGTTATAGAACTTTTTCTCTTTTACTAAATCCAAGATGGCTGCCAAAGGAAGCCATTTTTAAAAGTCTACTTCAGTAACTTTGTAGAGCTATCAACAGAGATACTATATGCTAAATTGATTGTCAAACAAACAAGCTGTTTTTAAGAAGATAATTTTTTGAGGTTTTTTGCAATTTTTTGATAAATTCAATATGGCCGCCCAAAACCACTTGAATCATGGGAAATATTTTTATGAACACATAATCATCTTATTGAAGGGATGTTGTATGCCAACTTTGGTTTAAATCTGGCAAATTGTTCATGAGTTATAGCGTACTTTCACTTTTTACTAAATCCAAGATGGCTGCCAAAGGAAGCCATTTTTCAAAAATCTGCTTCAGTCACTTTGTGAAGCTATCAACAGAGATACTATATGCCGAATTGTTTTTCAAACAAGCAAGCAGTTTTTAAGAAGATAATTTTTTGAGTTTTTTGGCATTTTTGTGATAAATTCAACATGGCCGCCAAAAACACTTGAATCATGGGAAATATTTTTATGAACACATAATCATCTTATTGAAGGGATGTTGTATGCCAACTTTGGTTTAAATCTGGCAAATTGTTCATGAGTTATAGCGTACTTTCACTTTTTACTAAATCCAAGATGGCTGCCAAAGGAAGCCATTTTTCGAAAATCTGCTTTAGTAACTTTGTAGAGCTATCGACAGAGATACTATATGCTGAATTGCTTTTCAAACAAGGAAGCAGTTTTTAACAAGATAATTTTTTGAGGTTTTTTGAATTTTTGTGATAAATTCAACATGGCCGCCAAAACCACTTGAATCATGGGAAATATTTCCATGAACACATAATCATCTCATTGAGCGGATGTTGTATGCCAAGTTTTGTTTAAATCTGGCAAATCGTTCATAAGTTATAGTGTACTTTCACTTTTTACTAAATCCAAGATGGCTGCCAAAAGAAGCCATTTTTCGAAAATATGCTACAGTAACTTTGTAGAGCTATCAACAGAGATACTATATGCTAAATTGATTGTCAAACAAACAAGCAGTTTTTAAGAAGATAATTTTTTGATGTTTTTTGCAATTTTTTGATAAATTCAATATGGCCGCCAAAACCACTTGCATCATGGGAAATATTTTTATGAACACATAATCATCTTATTGAAGGGATGTTGTATGCCAACTTTGGTTTAAATCTGGCAAATTGTTCATGAGTTATAGCGTACTTTCACTTTTTATTAAATCCAAGATGGCTGCCAAAGGAAGCCATTTTTCAAAAATCTGCTTCAGTCACTTTGTAGAGCTATGGCCATAGGTGCTGCAAAGCAAATGTATAATCACATGAATGAGCCATTTTTGAGAAGAAGATTTTAAAAGTTTCTTGTCAATTTTCGGAAAATCCAATATGGCGGCCAAGGTCACATGACCGCTAAAGTTTTTATTGCTGATATTTGCTAGACATGAGCCAATGATGCCACACAAAAAAACCGGAAGTTCCTAGACCCTCAGAAAGTGGTGCAATTGAGTACTTCCGGTCTGTGTTCTACCTAAGATGGCGGCCAGGTCATGTGACCTACATAGCTGGTTTTGGGGTATGCACCACAACTCATGGTCCTTTATCAGAATGCGAAATGGCAAGTCAATCGCAGCATTATTTTTCAAGTTACAGTGGTTACAAAAAACGGCGGAAAAATAATAATAATAAATATAGCTGCATAGCAGCGATGACGGGTTTCGAGCCTGCGTGGCTCATGACAAATTGCACTTGCTTAATGTGATTATTTGACGAACGTTTCATGTCTAGAATGCAAGATAGCAGACAAACTACACAACATATGGATTTGATTTCACAGGAATGTGATAAACTTAATGCAAGGACAAATAGTTCATGAGTTATAGAACTTTTTCTCTTTTACTAAATCCAAGATGGCTGCCAAAGGAAGCCATTTTTAAAAATCTACTTCAGTAACTTTGTAGAGCTATCAACAGAGATACTAAATGCTAAATTGCTTTTCAAACAAGCAAGCAGTTTTTAACAAGATATTTTTTTGAGGTTTTTTGAATTTTTGTGATAAATTCAACATGGCCGCCAAAACCACTTGAAGCATGGGAAATATTTCCATGAACACATAATCATCTCATTGAGCGGATGTTGTATGCCAAGTTTTGTTTAAATCTGGCAAATCGTTCATAAGTTATAGCGTGCTTTCACTTTTTACTAAAACCAAGATGGCTGCCAAAGGAAACCATTTTTCAAAAATCTGCTTTAGTAACTTTGTAGAGCTATCGACAGAGATACTATATGCTGAATTGCTTTTCAAACAAGGAAGCAGTTTTTAACAAGATAATTTTTTGAGATTTTTTGAATTTTTGTGATAAATTCAACATGGCCGCCAAAACCACTTGAATCATGGGAAATATTTCCATGAACACATAATCATCTCATTCAGCGGATGTTGTATGCCAAGTTTTGTTTAAATCTGGCAAATTGTTCATGAGTTATAGCATACTTTCACTTTTTACTAAATCCAAGATGGCTGCCAAAGGAAGCCATTTTTCAAAAATCTGCTTCAGTCACTTTGTGAAGCTATCAACAGAGATACTATATGCCGAATTGTTTTTCAAACAAGCAAGCAGTTTTTAAGAAGATAATTTTTTGAGTTTTTTGGCATTTTTGTGATAAATTCAACATGGCCGCCAAAACCACTTGAATCATGGGAAATATATTCATGAACACATAATTATCTTATTGAACGGATGTTGTATGCCAAGTTTTGTTTAAATCTGGCAAATTGTTCATAAGTTATAGCGTAATTTCACTTTTCACTAAATCCAAGATGGCTGCCAAAGAAAGCCACTTTTCAAAAATCTGCTTCAGTAACTTTGTAGAGCTATCAACAGAGATACTATATGCTAAATTGATTGTCAAACAAACAAGCAGTTTTTAAGAAGATAATTTTTTGAGGTTTTTTGCAATTTTTTGATAAATTCAATATGGCCGCCAAAACCACTTGAATCATGGGAAATATTTTTATGAACACATAATCATCTTATTGAAGGGATGTTGTATGCCAACTTTGGTTTAAATCTGGCAAATTGTTCATGAGTTATAGCGTACTTTCACTTTTTATTAAATCCAAGATGGCTGCCAAAGGAAGCCATTTTTCAAAAATCTGCTTCAGTCACTTTGTAGAGCTATGGCCATAGGTGCTGCAAAGCAAATGTCTAATTACATGAATGAGCCATTTTTGAGAAGAAGATTTTAAAAGTTTTTTGTCAATTTTCGGAAAATCCAATATGGCGGCCAAGGTCACATGACCGCTAAAGATTTTATTGCTGATATTTGCTAGACATGAGCCAATGATGCCACACAAAAAAACCGGAAGTTCCTAGACCCTCAGAAAGTGGTGCAATTGAGCACTTCCGGTTTGTGTTATACCTAAGATGGCGGCCAGGTCATGTGACCTACATAGCTGGTTTTGGGGTATGCACCACAACTCATCGCCCTTTATCAGCATGCAAAATGGCAAATCAATCGCTGCATTATTTTTCAAGTTACAGTGGTTACAAAAAACGGCGGAAAAATAATAATAATAAACATAGCAATTACAATAGGGTTTCGCCCCATAGGGCTCGAAACCCTAAATATAGCTGCATAGCAGCGATGACGGGTTTCGAGCCTGCGTGGCTCATGACAAATTGCACTTGCTCGATGTGATTATTTGACGAACGTTTCATGTCTAGAATGCAAGATAGCAGACAAACTACACAACATATGGATTTGATTTCACAGGAATGTGATAAACTTAATGCAAGGACAAATAGTTCATGAGTTATAGAACTTTTTCTCTTTTACTAAATCCAAGATGGCTGCCAAAGGAAGCCATTTTTAAAAGTCTACTTCAGTAACTTTGTAGAGCTATCAACAGAGATACTATATGCTAAATTGATTGTCAAACAAACAAGCTGTTTTTAAGAAGATAATTTTTTGAGGTTTTTTGCAATTTTTTGATAAATTCAATATGGCCGCCCAAAACCACTTGAATCATGGGAAATATTTTTATGAACACATAATCATCTTATTGAAGGGATGTTGTATGCCAACTTTGGTTTAAATCTGGCAAATTGTTCATGAGTTATAGCGTACTTTCACTTTTTACTAAATCCAAGATGGCTGCCAAAGGAAGCCATTTTTCGAAAATCTGCTTTAGTAACTTTGTAGAGCTATCGACAGAGATACTATATGCTGAATTGCTTTTCAAACAAGGAAGCAGTTTTTAACAAGATAATTTTTTGAGGTTTTTTGAATTTTTGTGATAAATTCAACATGGCCGCCAAAACCACTTGAATCATGGGAAATATTTCCATGAACACATAATCATCTCATTGAGCGGATGTTGTATGCCAAGTTTTGTTTAAATCTGGCAAATCGTTCATAAGTTATAGTGTACTTTCACTTTTTACTAAATCCAAGATGGCTGCCAAAAGAAGCCATTTTTCGAAAATATGCTACAGTAACTTTGTAGAGCTATCAACAGAGATACTATATGCTAAATTGATTGTCAAACAAACAAGCAGTTTTTAAGAAGATAATTTTTTGAGGTTTTTTGCAATTTTTTGATAAATTCAATATGGCCGCCAAAACCACTTGAATCATGGGAAATATTTTTATGAACACATGATCATCTTATTGAAGGGATGTTGTATGCCAACTTTGGTTTAAATCTGGCAAATTGTTCATAAGTTATAGCGTACTTTCACTTTTTACTAAATCCAAGATGGCTGCCAAAGGAAGCCATTTTTCAAAAATCTGCTTCAGTCACTTTGTAGAGCTATGGCCATAGGTGCTGCAAAGCAAATGTATAATCACATGAATGAGCCATTTTCGAGAAGAAGATTTTAAAAGTTTTTTGTCAATTTTCGGAAAATCCAATATGGCGGCCAAGGTCACATGACCGCTAAAGATTTTATTGCTTATATTTGCTAGACATGAGCAAATGATGCCACACAAAAAAACCGGAAGTTCCTAGACCCTCAGAAAGTGGTGCAATTGAGTACTTCCGGTCTGTGTTCTACCTAAGATGGCGGCCAGGTCAGGTGACCTACATAGCTGGTTTTGGGATATGCACCACAACTCATGGCCCTTTATCAGAATGCGAAATGGCAAGTCAATCGCAGCATTATTTTTCAAGTTACAGTGGTTACAAAAAACGGCGGAAAAATAATAATAATAATAATAAACATAGCAATTACAATAGGGTTTCGCCCCATAGGGCTCGAAACCCTAAATATAGCTGCATAGCAGCGATGACGGGTTTCGAGCCTGCGTGGCTCATGACAAATTGCACTTGCTCGATGTGATTATTTGACGAACGTTTCATGTCTAGAATGCAAGATAGCAGACAAACTACACAACATATGGATTTGATTTCACAGGAATATGATAAACTTAATGCAAGGACAAATAGTTCATGAGTTATAGAACTTTTTCTCTTTTACTAAATCCAAGATGGCTGCCAAAGGAAGCCATTTTTAAAAGTCTACTTCAGTAACTTTGTAGAGCTATCAACAGAGATACTATATGCTAAATTGATTGTCAAACAAACAAGCTGTTTTTAAGAAGATAATTTTTTGAGGTTTTTTGCAATTTTTTGATAAATTCAATATGGCCGCCCAAAACCACTTGAATCATGGGAAATATTTTTATGAACACATAATCATCTTATTGAAGGGATGTTGTATGCCAACTTTGGTTTAAATCTGGCAAATTGTTCATGAGTTATAGCGTACTTTCACTTTTTACTAAATCCAAGATGGCTGCCAAAGGAAGCCATTTTTCAAAAATCTGCTTCAGTCACTTTGTGAAGCTATCAACAGAGATACTATATGCCGAATTGTTTTTCAAACAAGCAAGCAGTTTTTAAGAAGATAATTTTTTGAGTTTTTTGGCATTTTTGTGATAAATTCAACATGGCCGCCAAAAACACTTGAATCATGGGAAATATTTTTATGAACACATAATCATCTTATTGAAGGGATGTTGTATGCCAACTTTGGTTTAAATCTGGCAAATTGTTCATGAGTTATAGCGTACTTTCACTTTTTACTAAATCCAAGATGGCTGCCAAAGGAAGCCATTTTTCGAAAATCTGCTTTAGTAACTTTGTAGAGCTATCGACAGAGATACTATATGCTGAATTGCTTTTCAAACAAGGAAGCAGTTTTTAACAAGATAATTTTTTGAGGTTTTTTGAATTTTTGTGATAAATTCAACATGGCCGCCAAAACCACTTGAATCATGGGAAATATTTCCATGAACACATAATCATCTCATTGAGCGGATGTTGTATGCCAAGTTTTGTTTAAATCTGGCAAATCGTTCATAAGTTATAGTGTACTTTCACTTTTTACTAAATCCAAGATGGCTGCCAAAAGAAGCCATTTTTCGAAAATATGCTACAGTAACTTTGTAGAGCTATCAACAGAGATACTATATGCTAAATTGATTGTCAAACAAACAAGCAGTTTTTAAGAAGATAATTTTTTGAGGTTTTTTGCAATTTTTTGATAAATTCAATATGGCCGCCAAAACCACTTGAATCATGGGAAATATTTTTATGAACACATGATCATCTTATTGAAGGGATGTTGTATGCCAACTTTGGTTTAAATCTGGCAAATTGTTCATAAGTTATAGCGTACTTTCACTTTTTACTAAATCCAAGATGGCTGCCAAAGGAAGCCATTTTTCAAAAATCTGCTTCAGTCACTTTGTAGAGCTATGGCCATAGGTGCTGCAAAGCAAATGTATAATCACATGAATGAGCCATTTTCGAGAAGAAGATTTTAAAAGTTTTTTGTCAATTTTCGGAAAATCCAATATGGCGGCCAAGGTCACATGACCGCTAAAGATTTTATTGCTTATATTTGCTAGACATGAGCAAATGATGCCACACAAAAAAACCGGAAGTTCCTAGACCCTCAGAAAGTGGTGCAATTGAGTACTTCCGGTCTGTGTTCTACCTAAGATGGCGGCCAGGTCAGGTGACCTACATAGCTGGTTTTGGGATATGCACCACAACTCATGGCCCTTTATCAGAATGCGAAATGGCAAGTCAATCGCAGCATTATTTTTCAAGTTACAGTGGTTACAAAAAACGGCGGAAAAATAATAATAATAATAAATATAGCTGCAGAGCAGCTATTAACGGCTTTCAAGAAAGAAGGGCCATAACACCATTAATTTTTGGGAAGAAAAAGTTTGAAGATTTGATTTGTGTAATGTATATACATGTAGGTTACACGACGTTCTGGCCCAATGCCTTCATTATAGCGCTATTTCCATGTCTCTAACTTCAATAGTGCTCGAGATATTATATATATGCATATCTAATGAGTTCTATGTCCATATATGGTCAACGGATATTTTGGCCAATTCTCGTTTCCATTGCCTTCAATATAGCGTTGGTACCCTGTCTGTACATGCAATACTGCTTGAAATATTAGAGACATGCATATTTAATGAGTTCTATGACCATATATGGTCAACGGATATGTTGGCCAATTTTCTTTTCTATTGCCTTCAATATAGTGTTTGTTCCATGTTTGTACATAGAATAGCGCTTGGGATATTAGAGACATGCATATTAAATGAGTTCTATGACCATATATGGTCAACGGATGTGTTGGCCAATTTTCTTGTCCATTGCCTTCAATATATCATTGGTACCATGTTTATACTTGCAATGGTGCTTGAGATATTGGAGACATGCATATTTAATGTGTTCTATGACCATATATGGTCAACGAATATGTTGGTCAATTTTCTTGTCCATTGCCTTCGGTATACCGTTAGTTCCATGTTTGTACATGTAATAGTTCTTGAGATATTGGAGACATGCATATTTAATGAGTTATATGACCATATATGGTCATTGAAGATGTTGGCAATTTCTCTTGTCCAAAGCCTTCAATATAGCAATGGTTCCATGTCTGTATGTGCAATAGTGCCTGAGATATTATAGGTATGCATATTTAATGAGGTATATGACCTTATATGGTCAACGAATATGTTGGCTCATTCTCTAGACCATTTCCTTCAATATAGCATCAGTTTCACGTTTGTACATGCAATAGTGCTTGAGATATAAGAGACATGCATATTTAATGAGTTCTATGACCATATATGGTCAACGAATATTTTGGCCAATTCTCTTGTGCGTTGCCTTCAACATACCGTTAGTTCCATGTTTGTACATGCAATAGTTTTTGAGATACAAGAGACATGCATATTTAATGAGTTCCAAGATGGCGGCCGAACCACGTGACTAATCGAAAATCTGTTTCAGTCACTTTTAATGGCATGACATGTAGAAGGTATATACAAATTTTCAGGCAAAACGGTCCAGCCGTTTCAGAGAAGAAGTCGTTTGAAGTTGGCGGAAGAATAATAATAATAATAATAAATATAGCTGCATAGCAGCGATGACGGGTTTCGAGCCTGCGTGGCTCATGACAAATTGCACTTGCTCGATGTGATTATTTGACGAACGTTTCATGTCTAGAATGCAAGATAGCAGACAAACTACACAACATATGGATTTGATTTCACAGGAATGTGATAAACTTAATGCAAGGACAAATAGTTCATGAGTTATAGAACTTTTTCTCTTTTACTAAATCCAAGATGGCTGCCAAAGGAAGCCATTTTTAAAAGTCTACTTCAGTAACTTTGTAGAGCTATCAACAGAGATACTATATGCTAAATTGATTGTCAAACAAACAAGCTGTTTTTAAGAAGATAATTTTTTGAGGTTTTTTGCAATTTTTTGATAAATTCAATATGGCCGCCCAAAACCACTTGAATCATGGGAAATATTTTTATGAACACATAATCATCTTATTGAAGGGATGTTGTATGCCAACTTTGGTTTAAATCTGGCAAATTGTTCATGAGTTATAGCGTACTTTCACTTTTTACTAAATCCAAGATGGCTGCCAAAGGAAGCCATTTTTCAAAAATCTGCTTCAGTCACTTTGTGAAGCTATCAACAGAGATACTATATGCCGAATTGTTTTTCAAACAAGCAAGCAGTTTTTAAGAAGATAATTTTTTGAGTTTTTTGGCATTTTTGTGATAAATTCAACATGGCCGCCAAAAACACTTGAATCATGGGAAATATTTTTATGAACACATAATCATCTTATTGAAGGGATGTTGTATGCCAACTTTGGTTTAAATCTGGCAAATTGTTCATGAGTTATAGCGTACTTTCACTTTTTACTAAATCCAAGATGGCTGCCAAAGGAAGCCATTTTTCGAAAATCTGCTTTAGTAACTTTGTAGAGCTATCGACAGAGATACTATATGCTGAATTGCTTTTCAAACAAGGAAGCAGTTTTTAACAAGATAATTTTTTGAGGTTTTTTGAATTTTTGTGATAAATTCAACATGGCCGCCAAAACCACTTGAATCATGGGAAATATTTCCATGAACACATAATCATCTCATTGAGCAGATGTTGTATGCCAAGTTTTGTTTAAATCTGGCAAATCGTTCATAAGTTATAGTGTACTTTCACTTTTTACTAAATCCAAGATGGCTGCCAAAAGAAGCCATTTTTCGAAAATATGCTACAGTAACTTTGTAGAGCTATCAACAGAGATACTATATGCTAAATTGATTGTCAAACAAACAAGCAGTTTTTAAGAAGATAATTTTTTGATGTTTTTTGCAATTTTTTGATAAATTCAATATGGCCGCCAAAACCACTTGCATCATGGGAAATATTTTTATGAACACATAATCATCTTATTGAAGGGATGTTGTATGCCAACTTTGGTTTAAATCTGGCAAATTGTTCATGAGTTATAGCGTACTTTCACTTTTTATTAAATCCAAGATGGCTGCCAAAGGAAGCCATTTTTCAAAAATCTGCTTCAGTCACTTTGTAGAGCTATGGCCATAGGTGCTGCAAAGCAAATGTATAATCACATGAATGAGCCATTTTTGAGAAGAAGATTTTAAAAGTTTCTTGTCAATTTTCGGAAAATCCAATATGGCGGCCAAGGTCACATGACCGCTAAAGTTTTTATTGCTGATATTTGCTAGACATGAGCCAATGATGCCACACAAAAAAACCGGAAGTTCCTAGACCCTCAGAAAGTGGTGCAATTGAGTACTTCCGGTCTGTGTTCTACCTAAGATGGCGGCCAGGTCATGTGACCTACATAGCTGGTTTTGGGGTATGCACCACAACTCATGGTCCTTTATCAGAATGCGAAATGGCAAGTCAATCGCAGCATTATTTTTCAAGTTACAGTGGTTACAAAAAACGGCGGAAAAATAATAATAATAAATATAGCTGCATAGCAGCGATGACGGGTTTCGAGCCTGCGTGGCTCATGACAAATTGCACTTGCTCGATGTGATTATTTGACGAACGTTTCATGTCTAGAATGCAAGATAGCAGACAAACTACACAACATATGGATTTGATTTCACAGGAATGTGATAAACTTAATGCAAGGACAAATAGTTCATGAGTTATAGAACTTTTTCTCTTTTACTAAATCCAAGATGGCTGCCAAAGGAAGCCATTTTTAAAAGTCTACTTCAGTAACTTTGTAGAGCTATCAACAGAGATACTATATGCTAAATTGATTGTCAAACAAACAAGCTGTTTTTAAGAAGATAATTTTTTGAGGTTTTTTGCAATTTTTTGATAAATTCAATATGGCCGCCCAAAACCACTTGAATCATGGGAAATATTTTTATGAACACATAATCATCTTATTGAAGGGATGTTGTATGCCAACTTTGGTTTAAATCTGGCAAATTGTTCATGAGTTATAGCGTACTTTCACTTTTTACTAAATCCAAGATGGCTGCCAAAGGAAGCCATTTTTCAAAAATCTGCTTCAGTCACTTTGTGAAGCTATCAACAGAGATACTATATGCCGAATTGTTTTTCAAACAAGCAAGCAGTTTTTAAGAAGATAATTTTTTGAGTTTTTTGGCATTTTTGTGATAAATTCAACATGGCCGCCAAAAACACTTGAATCATGGGAAATATTTTTATGAACACATAATCATCTTATTGAAGGGATGTTGTATGCCAACTTTGGTTTAAATCTGGCAAATTGTTCATGAGTTATAGCGTACTTTCACTTTTTACTAAATCCAAGATGGCTGCCAAAGGAAGCCATTTTTCGAAAATCTGCTTTAGTAACTTTGTAGAGCTATCGACAGAGATACTATATGCTGAATTGCTTTTCAAACAAGGAAGCAGTTTTTAACAAGATAATTTTTTGAGGTTTTTTGAATTTTTGTGATAAATTCAACATGGCCGCCAAAACCACTTGAATCATGGGAAATATTTCCATGAACACATAATCATCTCATTGAGCGGATGTTGTATGCCAAGTTTTGTTTAAATCTGGCAAATCGTTCATAAGTTATAGTGTACTTTCACTTTTTACTAAATCCAAGATGGCTGCCAAAAGAAGCCATTTTTCGAAAATATGCTACAGTAACTTTGTAGAGCTATCAACAGAGATACTATATGCTAAATTGATTGTCAAACAAACAAGCAGTTTTTAAGAAGATAATTTTTTGAGGTTTTTTGCAATTTTTTGATAAATTCAATATGGCCGCCAAAACCACTTGAATCATGGGAAATATTTTTATGAACACATGATCATCTTATTGAAGGGATGTTGTATGCCAACTTTGGTTTAAATCTGGCAAATTGTTCATAAGTTATAGCGTACTTTCACTTTTTACTAAATCCAAGATGGCTGCCAAAGGAAGCCATTTTTCAAAAATCTGCTTCAGTCACTTTGTAGAGCTATGGCCATAGGTGCTGCAAAGCAAATGTATAATCACATGAATGAGCCATTTTCGAGAAGAAGATTTTAAAAGTTTTTTGTCAATTTTCGGAAAATCCAATATGGCGGCCAAGGTCACATGACCGCTAAAGATTTTATTGCTTATATTTGCTAGACATGAGCAAATGATGCCACACAAAAAAACCGGAAGTTCCTAGACCCTCAGAAAGTGGTGCAATTGAGTACTTCCGGTCTGTGTTCTACCTAAGATGGCGGCCAGGTCAGGTGACCTACATAGCTGGTTTTGGGATATGCACCACAACTCATGGCCCTTTATCAGAATGCGAAATGGCAAGTCAATCGCAGCATTATTTTTCAAGTTACAGTGGTTACAAAAAACGGCGGAAAAATAATAATAATAATAATAAACATAGCAATTACAATAGGGTTTCGCCCCATAGGGCTCGAAACCCTAAATATAGCTGCATAGCAGCGATGACGGGTTTCGAGCCTGCGTGGCTCATGACAAATTGCACTTGCTCGATGTGATTATTTGACGAACGTTTCATGTCTAGAATGCAAGATAGCAGACAAACTACACAACATATGGATTTGATTTCACAGGAATATGATGAACTTAATGCAAGGACAAATAATTCATGAGTTATAGAACTTTTTCTCTTTTACTAAATCCAAGATGGCTGTCAAAGGAAGCCATTTTTAAAAATCTACTTCAGTAACTTTGTAGAGCTATCAACAGAGATACTATATGCTAAATTGCTTTTCAAACAAGCAAGCAGTTTTTAACAAGATATTTTTTTGAGGTTTTTTGAATTTTTGTGATAAATTCAACATGGCCGCCAAAACCACTTGAATCATGGGAAATATTTCCATGAACACATAATCATCTCATTGAGCGGATGTTGTATGCCAAGTTTTGTTTAAATCTGGCAAATCGTTCATAAGTTATAGTGTACTTTCACTTTTTACTAAATCCAAGATGGCTGCCAAAAGAAGCCATTTTTCGAAAATCTGCTACAGTTACATTGTAGAGCTATCAACAGAGATACTATATGCTAAATTGATTGTCAAACAAACAAGCAGTTTTTAAGAAGATAATTTTTTGAGGTTTTTTGCAATTTTTTGATAAATTCAATATGGCCGCCAAAACCACTTGAATCATGGGAAATATTTTTATGAACACATAATCATCTTATTGAAGGGATGTTGTATGCCAACTTTGGTTTAAATCTGGCAAATTGTTCATGAGTTATAGCGTACTTTCACTTTTTATTAAATCCAAGATGGCTGCCAAAGGAAGCCATTTTTCAAAAATCGGCTTCAGTCACTTTGTAGGGCTATGGCCATATGTGCTGCAAAGCAAATGTATAATCACATGAATGAGCCATTTTTGAGAAGAAGATTTTAAAAGTTTTTTGTCAATTTTCACAAAATCCAATATGGCGGCCAATGTCACATGACCGCTAAAGATTTTATTGCTGATATTTGCTAGACATGAGCCAATGATGCCACACAAAAAAACCGGAAGTTCCTAGACCCTCAGAAAGTGGTGCAATTGAGTACTTCCGGTTTGTGTTGTACCTAAGATGGCGGCCAGGTCATGTGACCTACATAGCTGGTTTTGGGGTATGCACCACAACTCATCGCCCTTCATCAGCATGCAAAATGGCAAATCAATCGCTGCATTATTTTTCAAGTTACAGTGGTTACAAAAAACGGCGGAAAAATAATAATAATAAACATAGCAATTACAATAGGGTTTCGCCCCATAGGGCTCGAAACCCTAAATATAGCTGCATAGCAGCGATGACGGGTTTCGAGCCTGCGTGGCTCATGACAAATTGCACTTGCTCGATGTGATTATTTGACGAACGTTTCATGTCTAGAATGCAAGATAGCAGACAAACTACACAACATATGGATTTGATTTCACAGGAATATGATAAACTTAATGCAAGGACAAATAGTTCATGAGTTATAGAACTTTTTCTCTTTTACTAAATCCAAGATGGCTGCCAAAGGAAGCCATTTTTAAAAATCTACTTCAGTAACTTTGTAGAGCTATCAACAGAGATACTATATGCTAAATTGCTTTTCAAACAAGCAAGCAGTTTTTAACAAGATATTTTTTTGCGGTTTTTTGAATTTTTGTGATAAATTCAACATGGCCGCCAAAACCACTTGAATCATGGGAAATATTTCCATGAACACATAATCATCTCATTGAGCGGATGTTGTATGCCAAGTTTTGTTTAAATCTGGCAAATTGTTCACAAGTTATAGCGTGCTTTCACTTTTTACTAAATCCAAGATGGCTGCCAAAGGAAGCCATTTTTCGAAAATCTGCTTCAGTAACTTTGTAGAGCTATCGACAGAGATACTATATGCTGAATTGCTTTTCAAACAAGGAATCAGTTTTTAACAAGATAATTTGTTGAGGTTTTTTGAATTTTTGTGATAAATTCAACATGGCCGCCAAAACCACTTGAATCATGGGAAATATTTCCATGAACGCATAATCATCTCATTGAGCGGATGTTGTATGCCAAGTTTTGTTTAAATCTGGCAAATCGTTCATAAGTTATAGTGTACTTTCACTTTTTACTAAATCCAAGATGGCTGCCAAAAGAAGCCATTTTTCGAAAATCTGCTACAGTTACTTTGTAGAGCTATCAACAGAGATACTATATGCTAAATTGATTGTCAAACAAACAAGCAGTTTTTAAGAAGATAATTTTTTGAGGTTTTTTGCAATTTTTTGATAAATTCAATATGGCCGCCAAAACCACTTGAATCATGGGAAATATTTTTATGAACACATAATCATCTTATTGAAGGGATGTTGTATGCCAACTTTGGTTTAAATCTGGCAAATTGTTCATGAGTTATAGCGTACTTTCACTTTTTATTAAATCCAAGATGGCTGCCAAAGGAAGCCATTTTTCAAAAATCTGCTTCAGTCACTTTGTAGAGCTATGGCCATAGGTGCTGCAAAGCAAATGTATAATCACATGAATGAGCCATTTTTGAGAAGAAGATTTTAAAAGTTTTTTGTCAATTTTCGGAAAATCCAATATGGCGGCCAAGGTCACATGACCGCTAAAGATTTTATTGCTGATATTTGCTAGACCTGAGCTAATGATGCCACACAAAAAAACCGGAAGTTCCTAGACCCTCAGAAAGTGGTGCAATTGAGCACTTCCGGTTTGTGTTCTACCCAAGATGGCGGCCAGGTCATGTGACCTACATGGCTGGTTTTGGGGTATGAACCACAACTCATGGCCCTTTATCAGCATGCAAAATAGCAAATCAATCGCAGCATTATTTTTCAAGTTACAGCGGTTACAAAAAACGGCGGAAAAATAATAATAATAAATATAGCTGCAGAGCAGCTATTAACGGCTTTCAAGCCTGAAGGGCCATAACACCATTAAATTTGTAAAAAAAAGTTTGAAGATTTGATTTGTGCAATGTATATACGTGTAGGTTACACAACGTTCTGGCCCAATGTCTTCATTATAGCGCTATTTCCATGTCTCTAACTTCAATAGTGCTCGAGATATTATAAATATGCATATTTAATGAGTTCTATGACCATATATGGTCAACGGATATGTTGGCCAATTCTCTTTTCCATTGCCTTCAATATAGCGTTGGTACCCTGTCTGTACATGCAATACTGCTTGAAATATTAGAGACATGCATATTTAATGAGTTCTATGACCATATATGGTCAACGGATATGTTGGCCAATTCTCTTTTCTATTGCCTTCAATATAGTGTTTGTTCCATGTTTGTACATGGAATAGTGCTTGAGATATTAGAGACATGCATATTAAATGAGTTCGATGACCATATATGGTCAACAGATATGTTGGCCAATTCTCTTTTCCATTGCCTTCAATATAGCGTTGGTACCCTATCTGTACATGCAATACTGCTTGAAATATTAGAGACATGCATATTTAATGAGTTCTATGACCATATATGGTCAACGGATATGTTGGCTAATTCTCTTTTCTATTGCCTTCAATATAGTGTTTGTTCCATGTTTGTACACGGAATAGTGCTTGAGATATTATAGACATGCATATTTAATGAGTTGTATGACCATATATGGTCAACGGATATGTTGGCCAATACTCTTTTTCATTGCCTACAATATGGCGTTGGTACCCTATCTGTACATGCAATACTGCTTGAAATATTAGAGACATGCATATTAAATGAGTTCTATGACCATATATGGTCAACGGATATGTTGGCCAATTTTCTTTCCCAGTGCCTTCAATATAGCATTGGTGCCATGTTTATACATGCAATAGTGCTTGAGATATTGGAGACATGCATATTTAATGAGTTATATGACCATATATGGCCATTGAACATGTTGACAATTTCTCTTGTCCAAAGCCTTCAATATAGCAATGGTTCCATGTCTGTATGTGCAATAGTGCCTGAGATATTATAGATATGCATATTTAATGAGGTATATGACCTTATATGGTCAACGAATATGTTGGCTCATTCTCTTGACCATTACCTTCAATATAGCGTTAGTTTCACGTTTGTACATGCAATAGTGCTTGAGATATAAGAGACATGCATATTTAATGAGTTCTATGACCATATACGGTCAATGAATATTTTGGCCAATTCTCTTGTCCGTTGCCTTTAACATACCGTTCGTTCCATGTTTGTACATGCAATAGTTTTTGAGATACAAGAGACATGCATATTTAATGAGTTTCAAGATGGCGGCCGAACCACGTGACTAATCGAAAATCTGTTTCAGTCACTTTTAATGGCATGACATGTAGAAGGTATATACAAATTTTCAGGCAAAACGGTCCAGCCGTTTCAGAGAAGAAGTCGTTTGAAGTTGGCGGAATAATAATAATAATAATAATAATAATAATAATAATAAACTTAACAAAAACAATAGGCTTTCAAGCCTGAAGGGACTTGAAAGCCTAAATATAGCTGCATAGCAGCGATGACGGGTTTCGAGCCTGCGTGGCTCATGACAAATTGCACTTGCTCGATGTGATTATTTGACGAACGTTTCATGTCTAGAATGCAAGATAGCAGACAAACTACACAACATATGGATTTGATTTCACAGGAATATGATAAACTTAATGCAAGGACAAATAGTTCATGAGTTATAGAACTTTTTCTCTTTTACTAAATCCAAGATGGCTGCCAAAGGAAGCCATTTTTAAAAATCTACTTCAGTAACTTTGTAGAGCTATCAACAGAGATACTATATGCTAAATTGCTTTTCAAACAAGCAAGCAGTTTTTAACAAGATATTTTTTTGAGGTTTTTTGAATTTTTGTGATAAATTCAACATGGCCGCCAAAACCACTTGAATCATGGGAAATATTTCCATGAACACATAATCATCTCATTGAGCGGATGTTGTATGCCAAGTTTTGTTTAAATCTGGCAAATCGTTCATAAGTTATAGTGTACTTTCACTTTTTACTAAATCCAAGATGGCTGCCAAAGGAAGCCATTTTTCAAAAATCTGCTTCAGTCACTTTGTGAAGCTATCAACAGAGATACTATATGCCGAATTGTTTTTCAAACAAGCAAGCAGTTTTTTAGAAGATAATTTTTTGAGTTTTTTGGCATTTTTGTTATAAATTCAACATGGCCGCCAAAACCACTTGAATCATGGGAAATATTTTTATGAACACATAATCATCTTATTGAAGGGATGTTGTATGCCAACTTTGGTTTAAATCTGGCAAATTGTTCATGAGTTATAGCGTACTTTCACTTTTTACTAAATCCAAGATGGCTGCCAAAGGAAGCCATTTTTCAAAAATCGGCTTCAGTACCTTTGTAGAGCTATCAACAGAGATACTATATGCTAAATTGATTGTCAACCAAGCAAGCAGTTTTTAAGAAGATAATTTTTTGAGGTTTTTTGCAATTTTTTGATAAATTCAATATGGCCGCCAATACCACTTGAATCATGGGAAATATTTTTATGAACACATAATCATCTTATCGAAGGGATGTTGTATGCCAAATTTGGTTTAAATCTGGCAAATTGTTCATGAGTTATAGCGTACTTTCACTTTTTACTAAATCCAAGATGGCTGCCAATGGAAGCTATTTTTCAAAAATCTGCTTCAGTCACTTTGTAGGGCTATGGCCATAGGTGCTGCAAAGCAAATGTCTAATCACATGAACGAACCATTTTTGAGAAGAAGATTTTAAAAATTTTTTGTCAATTTTCACAAAATCCAATATGGCGGCCAAGGTCACATGACCGCTAAAGATTTTATTGCTGATATTTGCTAGACATGAGCCAATGATGCCACACAAAAAAACCGGAAGTTCCTAGACCCTCAGAAAGTGGTGCAATTGAGCACTTCCGGTTTGTGTTCTACCTAAGATGGCGGCCAGGTCATGTGACCTACATGGCTGGTTTTGGGGTATGCACTACAACTTATGGCCCTTCATCAGCATGCAAAATGCCTATTCAATCGCAGCATTATTTTTCAAGTTACAGTGGTTTATAAAAACGGCGGAAAAATAATAATAAGAAATATAGCTGCATAGCAGCGATGACGGGTTTCGAGCCTGCGTGGCTCATGGCAAATTGCACTTGCTCAATGTGATTATTTGACGAATGTTTCATGTCTAGAATGAAAGATAGCAGACAAACTACACAACATATGGATTTGATTTCACAGGAATATGATAAACTTAATGCAAGGACAAATAGTTCATGAGTTATAGAACTTTTTCTCTTTTACTAAATCCAAGATGGCTGGCAAAGGAAGCCATTTTTCGATAATCTACTTTAGTAACTTTGTAGAGCTATCAACAGAGATACTATATGCTAAATTGCTTTTCAAACAAGGAAGCAGTTTTTAACAAGATAATTTTTTGAGGTTTTTTGAATTTTTGTGATAAATTCAACATGGCCGCCAAAACCACTTGAATCATGGGAAATATTTTCATGAACACATAATCATCTCATTGAGCGGATGTTGTATGCCAAGTTTTGTTTAAATCTGGCAAATCGTTCATAAGTTATAGCGTACTTTCACTTTTTTACTAAATCCAAGATGGCTGCCAAAGGAAGCCATTTTTCGAAAATCGGCTTCAGTAACTTTGTAGAGCTATCAACAGAGATACTATATGCTAAATAGATTGTCAAACAAGCAAGCAGTTTTTAAGATAATAATTTCTTGAGGTTTTTGGCATTTTTGTGATAAATTCAAGATGGCCGCCAAAACCACTTGAGTCATGGGAAATATTTTTATGAACACATAATCATCTTATTGAGTGGATGTTGTATGCCAAGTTTTGTCAAAATCTGGAAAATTGTTCATAATTTATAGCGTAATTTCACTTTTCACTAAATCCAAGATGGCTGCCAAAGGAAGCCATTTTTCAAAAATCTGCTTCAGTACCTTTGTAGAGCTATCAACAGAGATACTATATGCTAAATTGATTGTCAACCAAGCAAGCAGTTTTTAAGAAGATAATTTTTTGAGGTTTTTTGCATTTTTTGATAAATTCAATATGGCCGCCAAAACCACTTGAATCATGGGAAATATTTTTATGAATACATAATCATCTTATCGAAGGGATGTTGTATGCCAACTTTGGTTTAAATCTGACAAATTGTTCATGAGTTATAGCGTACTTTCACTTTTTACTAAATCCAAGATGGCTGCCAAAGGAAGCCATTTTTCAAAAATCTGCTTCAGTCACTTTGTAGAGCTATGGCCATAGGTGCTGCAAAGCGAATGTCTAATCACATGAACGAGCCATTTTTGAGAAGAAGATTTTAAAATTTTTTTGTCAATTTTCACAAAATCCAAAATGGCGGCCAAGGTCACATGACCGCTAAAGATTTTATTGCTGATATTTGCTAGACATGAGCCAATGATGCCACACAAAAAAACCGGAAGTTCCTAGACCCTCAGAAAGTGGTGCAATTGAGCACTTCCGGTTTGTGTTCTACCTAAGATGGCGGCCAGGTCATGTGACCTACATGGCTGGTTTTTGGATATGCACCACAACTCATGGCCCTTTATGAACATGGAAAATAGCAAATGAATTGCAGCATTATTTTTCAAGTTACAGTGCTTTAAAAAACGGTGGAAAAATAATAAGAATAATAATAATAATAAACATAGCAATTACAAAAGGGTTTCGCCCCATAGGGCTCGAAACCCTAATAATAATAATAATAATCAAAGCAATTACAATAGGGTTTCGCCCCATAGGGCTCGAAACCCTAAATATAGCTGCATAGCAGCGATGACGGGTTTCGAGCCTGCGTGGCTCATGACAAATTGCACTTGCTCGATGTGATTATTTGACGAACGTTTCATGTCTAGAATGCAAGATAGCAGACAAACTACACAACATATGGATTTGATTTCACAGGAATGTGATAAACTTAATGCAAGGACAAATAGTTCATGAGTTATAGAACTTTTTCTCTTTTACTAAATCCAAGATGGCTGCCAAAGGAAGCCATTTTTAAAAGTCTACTTCAGTAACTTTGTAGAGCTATCAACAGAGATACTATATGCTAAATTGATTGTCAAACAAACAAGCTGTTTTTAAGAAGATAATTTTTTGAGGTTTTTTGCAATTTTTTGATAAATTCAATATGGCCGCCCAAAACCACTTGAATCATGGGAAATATTTTTATGAACACATAATCATCTTATTGAAGGGATGTTGTATGCCAACTTTGGTTTAAATCTGGCAAATTGTTCATGAGTTATAGCGTACTTTCACTTTTTACTAAATCCAAGATGGCTGCCAAAGGAAGCCATTTTTCAAAAATCTGCTTCAGTCACTTTGTGAAGCTATCAACAGAGATACTATATGCCGAATTGTTTTTCAAACAAGCAAGCAGTTTTTAAGAAGATAATTTTTTGAGTTTTTTGGCATTTTTGTGATAAATTCAACATGGCCGCCAAAAACACTTGAATCATGGGAAATATTTTTATGAACACATAATCATCTTATTGAAGGGATGTTGTATGCCAACTTTGGTTTAAATCTGGCAAATTGTTCATGAGTTATAGCGTACTTTCACTTTTTACTAAATCCAAGATGGCTGCCAAAGGAAGCCATTTTTCGAAAATCTGCTTTAGTAACTTTGTAGAGCTATCGACAGAGATACTATATGCTGAATTGCTTTTCAAACAAGGAAGCAGTTTTTAACAAGATAATTTTTTGAGGTTTTTTGAATTTTTGTGATAAATTCAACATGGCCGCCAAAACCACTTGAATCATGGGAAATATTTCCATGAACACATAATCATCTCATTGAGCGGATGTTGTATGCCAAGTTTTGTTTAAATCTGGCAAATCGTTCATAAGTTATAGTGTACTTTCACTTTTTACTAAATCCAAGATGGCTGCCAAAAGAAGCCATTTTTCGAAAATATGCTACAGTAACTTTGTAGAGCTATCAACAGAGATACTATATGCTAAATTGATTGTCAAACAAACAAGCAGTTTTTAAGAAGATAATTTTTTGAGGTTTTTTGCAATTTTTTGATAAATTCAATATGGCCGCCAAAACCACTTGAATCATGGGAAATATTTTTATGAACACATGATCATCTTATTGAAGGGATGTTGTATGCCAACTTTGGTTTAAATCTGGCAAATTGTTCATAAGTTATAGCGTACTTTCACTTTTTACTAAATCCAAGATGGCTGCCAAAGGAAGCCATTTTTCAAAAATCTGCTTCAGTCACTTTGTAGAGCTATGGCCATAGGTGCTGCAAAGCAAATGTATAATCACATGAATGAGCCATTTTCGAGAAGAAGATTTTAAAAGTTTTTTGTCAATTTTCGGAAAATCCAATATGGCGGCCAAGGTCACATGACCGCTAAAGATTTTATTGCTTATATTTGCTAGACATGAGCAAATGATGCCACACAAAAAAACCGGAAGTTCCTAGACCCTCAGAAAGTGGTGCAATCGAGTACTTCCGGTCTGTGTTCTACCTAAGATGGCGGCCAGGTCAGGTGACCTACATAGCTGGTTTTGGGATATGCACCACAACTCATGGCCCTTTATCAGAATGCGAAATGGCAAGTCAATCGCAGCATTATTTTTCAAGTTACAGTGGTTACAAAAAACGGCGGAAAAATAATAATAATAAATATAGCTGCAGAGCAGCTATTAACGGCTTTCAAGTAAAGAAGCATACATAACACCATTGAATTTGAAAAAAAACGTTTGAAGATTTGATTTGTGCAATGTATATACGTGTAGGTTACACGACATTCTGGTCCAATGCCTTCATTATAGCACTATTTTCATGTCTCTAACTTCAATAGTGCTCGAGATATTATATATATGCATATTTAATGAGTTCCATGACCATATATGGTCAACCGATTTGTTGGTCAATTCTCTTTTCTATTGCCTTCAATATACTGTTAGTTTCATGTTTATAGATGCTATAGTGCTTGAGATATTAGAGACATGCATATTTGATGAGTTATATGACCATATATGGTCAACGAATATGTTGGCCAATTCTCTTGTCCATTGCCTTCTATATAGCATTTGTACAGTGTCTGTACAAGCACTAGTGCTTGAGATATTAGAGACATGCATATTTAATGAGTTATATGACCATATATGGTCAACGATTATTTTAGCCAATTCTCTTGTCCATTGCCTTCAGTATACCGTTAGTTCCATGTTTGTACATGCAATAGCACTTGAGATATTAGAGACATGCATATTAAATGAGTTCTACGACCATATATGGTCAACGGATATGTTGGCCAATTTTCTTGTCCATTGCCTTCAATATAGCATTGGTACCATGTTTATACTTGCAATGGTGCTTGAGATATTGGAGACATGCATATTTAATGAGTTATATGACCATATATGGTCAACTAATATGTTGGCCAATTCTCTTGTCGATTGCCTTCAGTATACCATTAGTTCCATGTTTGTACATGCAATAGTGCTTGAGATATTGGAGACATGCATATTTAATGAGTTATATAACCATATATGGTAATTGAACATGTTGACAATTTCTCTTGTCCAAACCCTTCAATATAGCAATAGATCCATGTCTGTATGTGCAATAGTCCCTGAGATATTATAGGTATGCATATTTAATGAGGTATATGACCTTATATGGTCAACGAATATGTTGGCTCATTCTCTTGACCATTTCCTTCAATATAGCGTCAGTTTCACGTTTGTACATGCAATAGTACTTGAGATATAAGAGACATGCATATTTAATGAGTTCTATGACCATATATGGTCAACGAATATTTTGGCCAATTCTCTTGTCCGTTGCCTTCAATATACCGTTAGTTCCATATTTGTACATGCAATAGTTTTTGAGATACAAGAGACATGCATATTTAATGAGTTCCAAGATGGCGGCCGAACCACGTGACTAATCGAAAATCTGTTTCAGTCACTTTTAATGGCATGACATGTAGAAGGTATATACAAATTTTCAGGCAAAACGGTCCAGCCGTTTCAGAGAAGAAGTCGTTTGAAGTTGGCGGAAGAATAATAATAATAAATATAGCTGCGTTGCAGCAATGTCGGGTTTCGAGCCCACTGACTTATTAGCAGCGTTCCAAAATCAGCATCATTGACAATAATATATTAAAGGAAATTGCATGGCCTTCATACTAAACATGTTGCATGTTCCTGTCTGTAACAGTGCTTAAGGTATTACAATCTTGCATATTTAATGATGTCCCATGACCATATATGGCCATCGGATGTTTTTGTCATCTCTGTTGTGCAATAACTTCAATATTGCATTGGTTGCATTTTCCTATCTGTAACAGTGCTTGAGATGTAACATTTATGCATATTTGATGAGGTCACATGACCATATGTGGTCATCACATTAGTTAGTCACATCTCTTGTTCCATAGATTCGATATTGCACAGGTTGCATATTCCCGTCTGTAATAGTGCTTGAGTTATTACATTTATGCTTATTTAATGATGTCACATGACCGTGTATGGGCATCAGATGTGTTAGTCACATATCTTGTCTCATAGCTTCGATATTGCACAGGTTGTGTGTTTCATTCTGTTACTGTGTTTCAAATATAACATTTATGCATATTTGATGAGGTCACATGACCATATATGGTCATCACATTAGTTAGTCACATCTCTTGTTCCATAGATTCGATATTGCATAGGTTGCATGTTCCCGTCTGTAATAGTGCTTGAGTTATTACATTTACGCTTATTTGATGAGGTCACATGACCATATATGGTCATCGGATATGTTAGTGACTTTTGTTGTGCAATAGCTTCAATATTGCACTGGTTGCATGTTCCTATCTGTAACAGTGCTTGAGATATAACATTTATGCATATTTGATGAGGTCACATGACCATATATGGTCATCGGATGTGTTAGTCACTTCTGTTGTGCAATAGCTTCAATATTGCACTGGTTGCATGTTCCTATCTGTAACAGTGCTTGAGTTATTACATTTATGCATATTTGATGAAATTACATGACCATATATGGTCATCGCATTAGTTAGCCACATCTCTTGTCTCATAGCTTCGATATTGCATAGGTTGCATGTCTCTATCTGTGATTCTGCTTGAGATATTACAATTATGCATATTTAATGACGTCACATGACCATATACGGTCATCACATTAGTTACTCACATCTCATGTCCCACAGCTTCGATATTGCACAGGTTGCATGTCCCTAACTCTTGCAGTGCTTGATATATTACATTTATGCATATTCAATGAGGTCACATGACCATATATGGTCATCTTGTTTGTTAGTAAAATTTCATGTACCATCACTTTAATACTGCACTGGTTGCATGTTCCCGTCTGTAACTGTGCTTGAGTTATTACATTTATGCATATTTGATGAAGTCACATGACCATATATGGTCATCACATTAGTTAGTCACATCTCGTGTCTTATAGCTTCGATATTGCACAGGTTGCATGTCCCTATCTGTAACAGTGCTTGATATATTACATTTATGCATATTTAATGAGATCACATGACCATATATGGTCATCTTGTTTGTTAGTAGAATTTCATGTACCATCACTTCAAAATTGCACTGGTTGCATGTTCCTATCTGTAACAGTGCTTGAGATATTGCAATTATGTCTATAAAATGAGGTCACGTGACCATATAAAAGAACAAAAAAATATGAAAAAACATTCTAAAATCTTCTTATAAAAAACGGCTTATCGCCTGGACTCGATATTTTGGAATTAAATACTATGTCATATGATCTTTCAAAGTTATTCAGGGTTAGTTGATTTGTCGAAAATTATGCAAATGAGATGCAAAACAAAATTTAAAAAAATTCTAAAAAAAAAAGTCACGTGACCGCTAAAGTTTTTTTTGATGAGATTTGTAGCACTTGTCGCACTGCTACTATCATAAAAAAATTGGAGCACTCAGACCCTCAGAAAGGTGCGCAATTCGGCATTGAAAATTTCGCCTTTAATCCAAGATGGCGGCCTGGTCATGTGACCTACGTGTCTGAACTTAGGATATGCACCAGATCTCATATAGCTTTACCATTGTGGCAAGTATTGAATTGATCGGTCCAACGGCGTTGACATAAAGCGTGACCAAAAATTTAGGCGGAAGAATAATAATAATAATAATAATAATAATAATAATAAACGGAACAATTACAATAGGGTTTCGACCAAATGGGCTCGAAACCCTAATAATAATAATAATAATAATAATAATAATAATAATAATAAACTTAACAAAAACAATAGGCTTTCAAGCCTGAAGGGACTTGAAAGCCTAATAATAAACATAGCAATTACAATAGGGTTTCGCCCCATAGGGCTCGAAACCCTAAATATAGCTGCATAGCAGCGATGACGGGTTTCGAGCCTGCGTGGCTCATGACAAATTGCACTTGCTCGATGTGATTATTTGACGAACGTTTCATGTCTAGAATGCAAGATAGCAGACAAACTACACAACATATGGATTTGATTTCACAGGAATGTGATAAACTTAATGCAAGGACAAATAGTTCATGAGTTATAGAACTTTTTCTCTTTTACTAAATCCAAGATGGCTGCCAAAGGAAGCCATTTTTAAAAGTCTACTTCAGTAACTTTGTAGAGCTATCAACAGAGATACTATATGCTAAATTGATTGTCAAACAAACAAGCTGTTTTTAAGAAGATAATTTTTTGAGGTTTTTTGCAATTTTTTGATAAATTCAATATGGCCGCCCAAAACCACTTGAATCATGGGAAATATTTTTATGAACACATAATCATCTTATTGAAGGGATGTTGTATGCCAACTTTGGTTTAAATCTGGCAAATTGTTCATGAGTTATAGCGTACTTTCACTTTTTACTAAATCCAAGATGGCTGCCAAAGGAAGCCATTTTTCAAAAATCTGCTTCAGTCACTTTGTGAAGCTATCAACAGAGATACTATATGCCGAATTGTTTTTCAAACAAGCAAGCAGTTTTTAAGAAGATAATTTTTTGAGTTTTTTGGCATTTTTGTGATAAATTCAACATGGCCGCCAAAAACACTTGAATCATGGGAAATATTTTTATGAACACATAATCATCTTATTGAAGGGATGTTGTATGCCAACTTTGGTTTAAATCTGGCAAATTGTTCATGAGTTATAGCGTACTTTCACTTTTTACTAAATCCAAGATGGCTGCCAAAGGAAGCCATTTTTCGAAAATCTGCTTTAGTAACTTTGTAGAGCTATCGACAGAGATACTATATGCTGAATTGCTTTTCAAACAAGGAAGCAGTTTTTAACAAGATAATTTTTTGAGGTTTTTTGAATTTTTGTGATAAATTCAACATGGCCGCCAAAACCACTTGAATCATGGGAAATATTTCCATGAACACATAATCATCTCATTGAGCGGATGTTGTATGCCAAGTTTTGTTTAAATCTGGCAAATCGTTCATAAGTTATAGTGTACTTTCACTTTTTACTAAATCCAAGATGGCTGCCAAAAGAAGCCATTTTTCGAAAATATGCTACAGTAACTTTGTAGAGCTATCAACAGAGATACTATATGCTAAATTGATTGTCAAACAAACAAGCAGTTTTTAAGAAGATAATTTTTTGAGGTTTTTTGCAATTTTTTGATAAATTCAATATGGCCGCCAAAACCACTTGAATCATGGGAAATATTTTTATGAACACATGATCATCTTATTGAAGGGATGTTGTATGCCAACTTTGGTTTAAATCTGGCAAATTGTTCATAAGTTATAGCGTACTTTCACTTTTTACTAAATCCAAGATGGCTGCCAAAGGAAGCCATTTTTCAAAAATCTGCTTCAGTCACTTTGTAGAGCTATGGCCATAGGTGCTGCAAAGCAAATGTATAATCACATGAATGAGCCATTTTCGAGAAGAAGATTTTAAAAGTTTTTTGTCAATTTTCGGAAAATCCAATATGGCGGCCAAGGTCACATGACCGCTAAAGATTTTATTGCTTATATTTGCTAGACATGAGCAAATGATGCCACACAAAAAAACCGGAAGTTCCTAGACCCTCAGAAAGTGGTGCAATTGAGTACTTCCGGTCTGTGTTCTACCTAAGATGGCGGCCAGGTCAGGTGACCTACATAGCTGGTTTTGGGATATGCACCACAACTCATGGCCCTTTATCAGAATGCGAAATGGCAAGTCAATCGCAGCATTATTTTTCAAGTTACAGTGGTTACAAAAAACGGCGGAAAAATAATAATAATAAATATAGCTGCATAGCAGCGATGACGGGTTTCGAGCCTGCGTGGCTCATGACAAATTGCACTTGCTCGATGTGATTATTTGACTAACGTTTCATGTCTAGAATGCAAGATAGCAGACAAACTACACAACATATGGATTTGATTTCACAGGAATATGATAAACTTAATGCAAGGACAAATAGTTCATGAGTTATAGAACTTTTTCTCTTTTACTAAATCCAAGATGGCTGCCAAAGGAAGCCATTTTTAAAAATCTACTTCAGTAACTTTGTAGAGCTATCAACAGAGATACTATATGCTAAATTGCTTTTCAAACAAGCAAGCAGTTTTTAACAAGATATTTTTTTGAGGTTTTTTGAATTTTTGTGATAAATTCAACATGGCCGCCAAAACCACTTGAATCATGGGAAATATTTCCATGAACACATAATCATCTCATTGAGCGGATGTTGTATGCCAAGTTTTGTTTAAATCTGGCAAATCGTTCATAAGTTATAGTGTACTTTCACTTTTTACTAAATCCAAGATGGCTGCCAAAGGAAGCCATTTTCCAAAAATCTGCTTCAGTCACTTTGTGAAGCTATCAACAGAGATACTATATGCCGAATTGTTTTTCAAACAAGCAAGCAGTTTTTAAGAAGATAATTTTTTGAGTTTTTTGGCATTTTTGTGATAAATTCAACATGGCCGCCAAAACCACTTGAATCATGGGAAATATTTTCATAAACACATAACCATCTTATTGAACGGATGTTGTATGCCAAGTTTTGTTTAAATCTGGCAAATTGTTCATAAGTTATAGCGTAATTTCACTTTTCACTAAATCCAAGATGGCTGCCAAAGAAAGCCATTTTTCAAAAATCTGCTTCAGTAACTTTGTAGAGCTATCAACAGAGATACTATATGCTAAATTGATTGTCAAACAAACAAGCAGTTTTTAAGAAGATAATTTTTTGAGGTTTTTTGCAATTTTTTGATAAATTCAATATGGCCGCCAAAACCACTTGAATCATGGGAAATATTTTTATGAACACATAATCATCTTATCGATGGGATGTTGTATGCCAACTTTGGTTTAAATCTGGCAAATTGTTCATGAGTTATAGCGTACTTTCACTTTTTACTAAATCCAAGATGGCTGCCAAAGGAAGCCATTTTTCAAAAATCTGCTTCAGTCACTTTGTAGAGCTATGGCCATAGGTGCTGCAAAGCAAATGTATAATCACATGAACGAGCCATTTTTGAGAAGAAGATTTTAAAAGTTTTTTGTCAATTTTCGGAAAATCCAATATGGCGGCCAAGGTCACATGACCGCTAAAGATTTTATTGCTGATATTTGCTAGACATGAGCCAATGATGCCACACAAAAAAACCGGAAGTTCCTAGACCCTCAGAAAGTGGTGCAATTGAGCACTTCCGGTTTGTGTTCTACCCAAGATGGCGGCCAGGTCATGTGACCTACATGGCTGGTTTTGGGGTATGCACCACAACTCATCGCCCTTTATCGGCATGCAAAATGGCAAATCAATCGCTGCATTATTTTTCAAGTTACAGTGGTTACAAAAAACGGCGGAAAAATAATAATAATAAACATAGCAATTACAATAGGGTTTCGCCCCATAGGGCTCGAAACCCTAAATATAGCTGCATAGCAGCGATGACGGGTTTCGAGCCTGCGTGGCTCATGACAAATTGCACTTGCTCGATGTGATTATTTGACGAACGTTTCATGTCTAGAATGCAAGATAGCAGACAAACTACACAACATATGGATTTGATTTCACAGGAATGTGATAAACTTAATGCAAGGACAAATAGTTCATGAGTTATAGAACTTTTTCTCTTTTACTAAATCCAAGATGGCTGCCAAAGGAAGCCATTTTTAAAAGTCTACTTCAGTAACTTTGTAGAGCTATCAACAGAGATACTATATGCTAAATTGATTGTCAAACAAACAAGCTGTTTTTAAGAAGATAATTTTTTGAGGTTTTTTGCAATTTTTTGATAAATTCAATATGGCCGCCCAAAACCACTTGAATCATGGGAAATATTTTTATGAACACATAATCATCTTATTGAAGGGATGTTGTATGCCAACTTTGGTTTAAATCTGGCAAATTGTTCATGAGTTATAGCGTACTTTCACTTTTTACTAAATCCAAGATGGCTGCCAAAGGAAGCCATTTTTCAAAAATCTGCTTCAGTCACTTTGTGAAGCTATCAACAGAGATACTATATGCCGAATTGTTTTTCAAACAAGCAAGCAGTTTTTAAGAAGATAATTTTTTGAGTTTTTTGGCATTTTTGTGATAAATTCAACATGGCCGCCAAAAACACTTGAATCATGGGAAATATTTTTATGAACACATAATCATCTTATTGAAGGGATGTTGTATGCCAACTTTGGTTTAAATCTGGCAAATTGTTCATGAGTTATAGCGTACTTTCACTTTTTACTAAATCCAAGATGGCTGCCAAAGGAAGCCATTTTTCGAAAATCTGCTTTAGTAACTTTGTAGAGCTATCGACAGAGATACTATATGCTGAATTGCTTTTCAAACAAGGAAGCAGTTTTTAACAAGATAATTTTTTGAGGTTTTTTGAATTTTTGTGATAAATTCAACATGGCCGCCAAAACCACTTGAATCATGGGAAATATTTCCATGAACACATAATCATCTCATTGAGCGGATGTTGTATGCCAAGTTTTGTTTAAATCTGGCAAATCGTTCATAAGTTATAGTGTACTTTCACTTTTTACTAAATCCAAGATGGCTGCCAAAAGAAGCCATTTTTCGAAAATATGCTACAGTAACTTTGTAGAGCTATCAACAGAGATACTATATGCTAAATTGATTGTCAAACAAACAAGCAGTTTTTAAGAAGATAATTTTTTGAGGTTTTTTGCAATTTTTTGATAAATTCAATATGGCCGCCAAAACCACTTGAATCATGGGAAATATTTTTATGAACACATGATCATCTTATTGAAGGGATGTTGTATGCCAACTTTGGTTTAAATCTGGCAAATTGTTCATAAGTTATAGCGTACTTTCACTTTTTACTAAATCCAAGATGGCTGCCAAAGGAAGCCATTTTTCAAAAATCTGCTTCAGTCACTTTGTAGAGCTATGGCCATAGGTGCTGCAAAGCAAATGTATAATCACATGAATGAGCCATTTTCGAGAAGAAGATTTTAAAAGTTTTTTGTCAATTTTCGGAAAATCCAATATGGCGGCCAAGGTCACATGACCGCTAAAGATTTTATTGCTTATATTTGCTAGACATGAGCAAATGATGCCACACAAAAAAACCGGAAGTTCCTAGACCCTCAGAAAGTGGTGCAATTGAGTACTTCCGGTCTGTGTTCTACCTAAGATGGCGGCCAGGTCAGGTGACCTACATAGCTGGTTTTGGGATATGCACCACAACTCATGGCCCTTTATCAGAATGCGAAATGGCAAGTCAATCGCAGCATTATTTTTCAAGTTACAGTGGTTACAAAAAACGGCGGAAAAATAATAATAATAAATATAGCTGCAGAGCAGCTATTAACGGCTTTCAAGCCTGAAGGGCCATAACACCATTAAATTTGAAAAAAAAAGTTTGAAGATTTGATTTGTGCAATGTATATACGTGTAGGTTACACGACGTTCTGGCCCAATGTCTTCATTATAGCGCTATTTCCATGTCTCTAACTTCAATAGTGCTCGATATATTATATATATGCATATTAAATGAGTTCGATGACCATATATGGTCAATGGATATGTTGGCCAATTCTCTTTTCCATTGCCTTCAATATAGCGTTGGTACCCTATCTGTACATGCAATACTGCTTGAAATATTATAGACATGCATATTTAATGAGTTCTATGACCATATATGGTCAACGGATATGTTGGCCAATTCTCTTTTCCATTGCCTTCAATATAGCATTGGTGCCATGTTTATACATGCAATAGTGCTTGAGATATTGGAGACATGCATATTTAATGAGTTATATGACCATATATGGCCATTGAACATGTTGACAATTTCTCTTGTCCAAAGCCTTCAATATAGCAATGGTTCCATGTCTGTATGTGCAATAGTGCCTGAGATATTATAGATATGCATATTTAATGAGGTATATGTCCTTATATGGTCAACGAATATGTTGGCTCATTCTCTTGACCATTACCTTCAATACAGCGTTAGTTTCACGTTTGTACATGCAATAGTGCTTGAGATATAAGAGACATGCATATTTAATGAGTTCTATGACCATATATGGTCAACGAATATTTTGGCCAATTCTCTTGTCCATTGCCTTTAACATACCGTTCGTTTCATGTTTGTACATGCAATAGTTTTTGAGATACAAGAGACATGCATATTTAATGAGTTCCAAGATGGCGGCCGAACCACGTGACTAATCGAAAATCTGTTTCAGTCACTTTTAATGGCATGACATGTAGAAGGTATATACAAATTTTCAGGCAAAATGGTACAGCCGTTTCAGAGAAGAAGTCGTTTGAAGTTGGCGGAAGAATAATAATAATAATAATAATAATAATAATAATAATAATAATAATAATAATAATAAACATAACAAAAACAATAGGCTTTCAAGCCTGAAGGGACTTGAAAGCCTAAATATAGCTGCATAGCAGCGATGACGGGTTTCGAGCCTGCGTGGCTCATGACAAATTGCACTTGCTCGATGTGATTATTTGACGAACGTTTCATGTCTAGAATGCAAGATAGCAGACAAACTACACAACATATGGATTTGATTTCACAGGAATATGATAAACTTAATGCAAGGACAAATAGTTCATGAGTTATAGAATTTTTTCTCTTTTACTAAATCCAAGATGGCTGCCAAAGGAAGCCATTTTTAAAAATCTACTTCAGTAACTTTGTAGAGCTATCAACAGAGATACTATATGCTAAATTGCTTTTCAAACAAGCAAGCAGTTTTTAACAAGATATTTTTTTGAGGTTTTTTGAATTTTTGTGATAAATTCAACATGGCCGCCAAAACCACTTGAATCATGGGAAATATTTCCATGAACACATAATCATCTCATTGAGCGGATGTTGTATGCCAAGTTTTGTTTAAATCTGGCAAATCGTTCATAAGTTATAGTGTACTTTCACTTATTACTAAATCCAAGATGGCTGCCAAAAGAAGCCATTTTTCGAAAATCTGCTTCAGTAACTTTGTAGAGCTATCGACAGAGATACAATATGCTGAATTGCTTTTCAAACAAGGAAGCAGTTTTTAACAAGATAATTTTTTGAGGTTTTTAGAATTTTTGTGATAAATTCAACATGGCCGCCAAAACCACTTGAATCATGGGAAATATTTCCATGAACACATAATCATCTTATTGAGCGGATGTTGTATGCCAAGTTTTGTTTAAATCTGGCAAATCGTTCATAAGTTATAGTGTACTTTCACTTTTTACTAAATCCAAGATGGCTGCCAAAAGAAGCCATTTTTCGAAAATCTGCTACAGTTACTTTGTAGAGCTATCAACAGAGATACTATATGCTGAATTGATTGTCAAACAAACAAGCAGTTTTTAAGAAGATAATTTTTTGAGGTTTTTTGCAATTTTTTGATAAATTCAATATGGCCGCCAAAACCACTTGAATCATGGGAAATATTTTTATGAACACATAATCATCTTATGGAAGGAATGTTGTATGCCAACTTTGGTTTAAATCTGGCAAATTGTTCATGAGTTATAGCGTACTTTCACTTTTTATTAAATCCAAGATGGCTGCCAAAGGAAGCCATTTTTCAAAAATCTGCTTCAGTCACTTTGTAGGGCTATGGCCATAGGTGCTGCAAAGCAAATGTATAATCACATGAATGAGCCATTTTTGAGAAGAAGATTTTAAAAGTTTTTTATCAATTTTCGGAAAATCCAATATGGCGGCCAAGGTCACATGACCGCTAAAGATTTTATTGCTGATATTTGCTAGACATGAGCCAATGATGCCACACTAAAAAACCGGAAGTTCCTAGACCCTCAGAAAGTGGTGCAATTGAGCACTTCCGGTTTGTGTTCTACCTAAGATGGCGGCCAGGTCATGTGACCTACATGGCTGGTTTTGGGGTATGCACCACAACTCATCGCCCTTTATCAGCCTGCAAAATGGCAAATCAATCGCTGCATTATTTTTCAAGTTACAGTGGTTACAAAAAACGGCGGAAAAATAATAATAATAAACATAGCAATTACAATAGGGTTTCGCCCCATAGGGCTCGAAACCCTAATAATAAACATAGCAATTACAATAGGGTTTCGCCCCATAGGGCTCGAAACCCTAAATATAGCTGCAGAGCAGCTATTAACGGCTTTCAAGAAAGAAGGGCCATAACACCATTAATTTTTGGGAAGAAAAAGTTTGAAGATTTGATTTGTGTAATGTATATACATGTAGGTTACACGACGTTCTGGCCCAATGCCTTCATTATAGCGCTATTTCCATGTCTCTAACTTCAATAGTGCTCGAGATATTATATATATGCATATCTAATGAGTTCTATGTCCATATATGGTCAACGGATATTTTGGCCAATTCTCGTTTCCATTGCCTTCAATATAGCGTTGGTACCCTGTCTGTACATGCAATACTGCTTGAAATATTAGAGACATGCATATTTAATGAGTTCTATGACCATATATGGTCAACGGATATGTTGGCCAATTTTCTTTTCTATTGCCTTCAATATAGTGTTTGTTCCATGTTTGTACATGGAATAGCGCTTGGGATATTAGAGACATGCATATTAAATGAGTTCTATGACCATATATGGTCAACGGATGTGTTGGCCAATTTTCTTGTCCATTGCCTTCAATATATCATTGGTACCATGTTTATACTTGCAATGGTGCTTGAGATATTGGAGACATGCATATTTAATGAGTTCTATGACCATATATGGTCAACGAATATGTTGGTCAATTTTATTGTCCATTGCCTTCGGTATACCGTTAGTTCCATGTTTGTACATGTAATAGTTCTTGAGATATTGGAGACATGCATATTTAATGAGTTATATGACCATATATGGTCATTGAAGATGTTGGCAATTTCTCTTGTCCAAAGCCTTCAATATAGCAATGGTTCCATGTCTGTATGTGCAATAGTGCCTGAGATATTATAGGTATGCATATTTAATGAGGTATATGACCTTATATGGTCAACGAATATGTTGGCTCATTCTCTAGACCATTTCCTTCAATATAGCATCAGTTTCACGTTTGTACATGCAATAGTGCTTGAGATATAAGAGACATGCATATTTAATGAGTTCTATGACCATATATGGTCAACGAATATTTTGGCCAATTCTCTTGTCCGTTGCCTTCAACATACCGTTAGTTCCATGTTTGTACATGCAATAGTTTTTGAGATACAAGAGACATGCATATTTAATGAGTTCCAAGATGGCGGCCGAACCACGTGACTAATCGAAAATCTGTTTCAGTCACTTTTAATGGCATGACATGTAGAAGGTATATACAAATTTTCAGGCAAAACGGTCCAGCCGTTTCAGAGAAGAAGTCGTTTGAAGTTGGCGGAATAATAATAATAATAATAATAATAATAATAATAATAAACATAACAAAAACAATAGGCTTTCAAGCCTGAAGGGACTTGAAAGCCTAATAAACATAGCAATTACAATAGGGTTTCGCCCCATAGGGCTCGAAACCCTAATAATAAACATAGCAATTACAAAAGGGTTTCGACCCATAGGGCTCGAAACCCTAATAATAAACATAGCAATTACAATAGGGTTTCGCCCCATAGGGCTCGAAACCCTAATAATAAACATAGCAATTACAATAGGGTTTCGCCCCATAGGGCTCGAAACCCTAAATATAGCTGCATAGCAGCGATGACGGGTTTCGAGCCTGCGTGGCTCATGACAAATTGCACTTGCTCGATGTGATTATTTGACGAACGTTTCATGTCTAGAATGCAAGATAGCAGACAAACTACACAACATATGGATTTGATTTCACAGGAATGTGATAAACTTAATGCAAGGACAAATAGTTCATGAGTTATAGAACTTTTTCTCTTTTACTAAATCCAAGATGGCTGCCAAAGGAAGCCATTTTTAAAAGTCTACTTCAGTAACTTTGTAGAGCTATCAACAGAGATACTATATGCTAAATTGATTGTCAAACAAACAAGCTGTTTTTAAGAAGATAATTTTTTGAGGTTTTTTGCAATTTTTTGATAAATTCAATATGGCCGCCCAAAACCACTTGAATCATGGGAAATATTTTTATGAACACATAATCATCTTATTGAAGGGATGTTGTATGCCAACTTTGGTTTAAATCTGGCAAATTGTTCATGAGTTATAGCGTACTTTCACTTTTTACTAAATCCAAGATGGCTGCCAAAGGAAGCCATTTTTCAAAAATCTGCTTCAGTCACTTTGTGAAGCTATCAACAGAGATACTATATGCCGAATTGTTTTTCAAACAAGCAAGCAGTTTTTAAGAAGATAATTTTTTGAGTTTTTTGGCATTTTTGTGATAAATTCAACATGGCCGCCAAAAACACTTGAATCATGGGAAATATTTTTATGAACACATAATCATCTTATTGAAGGGATGTTGTATGCCAACTTTGGTTTAAATCTGGCAAATTGTTCATGAGTTATAGCGTACTTTCACTTTTTACTAAATCCAAGATGGCTGCCAAAGGAAGCCATTTTTCGAAAATCTGCTTTAGTAACTTTGTAGAGCTATCGACAGAGATACTATATGCTGAATTGCTTTTCAAACAAGGAAGCAGTTTTTAACAAGATAATTTTTTGAGGTTTTTTGAATTTTTGTGATAAATTCAACATGGCCGCCAAAACCACTTGAATCATGGGAAATATTTCCATGAACACATAATCATCTCATTGAGCGGATGTTGTATGCCAAGTTTTGTTTAAATCTGGCAAATCGTTCATAAGTTATAGTGTACTTTCACTTTTTACTAAATCCAAGATGGCTGCCAAAAGAAGCAATTTTTCGAAAATATGCTACAGTAACTTTGTAGAGCTATCAACAGAGATACTATATGCTAAATTGATTGTCAAACAAACAAGCAGTTTTTAAGAAGATAATTTTTTGAGGTTTTTTGCAATTTTTTGATAAATTCAATATGGCCGCCAAAACCACTTGAATCATGGGAAATATTTTTATGAACACATGATCATCTTATTGAAGGGATGTTGTATGCCAACTTTGGTTTAAATCTGGCAAATTGTTCATAAGTTATAGCGTACTTTCACTTTTTACTAAATCCAAGATGGCTGCCAAAGGAAGCCATTTTTCAAAAATCTGCTTCAGTCACTTTGTAGAGCTATGGCCATAGGTGCTGCAAAGCAAATGTATAATCACATGAATGAGCCATTTTCGAGAAGAAGATTTTAAAAGTTTTTTGTCAATTTTCGGAAAATCCAATATGGCGGCCAAGGTCACATGACCGCTAAAGATTTTATTGCTTATATTTGCTAGACATGAGCAAATGATGCCACACAAAAAAACCGGAAGTTCCTAGACCCTCAGAAAGTGGTGCAATTGAGTACTTCCGGTCTGTGTTCTACCTAAGATGGCGGCCAGGTCAGGTGACCTACATAGCTGGTTTTGGGATATGCACCACAACTCATGGCCCTTTATCAGAATGCGAAATGGCAAGTCAATCGCAGCATTATTTTTCAAGTTACAGTGGTTACAAAAAACGGCGGAATAATAATAATAATAAGAAATATAGCTGCAGAGCAGCTATTAACGGCTTTCAAGAAAAAAGAGACATAACACCATTAAATTTGGAGAAAAAAAAGTTTGAAGATTTGATTTGTGCAATGTATATACGTGTAATTTACACGATGTTCTGGCCCAATGCCTTCCTTATAGCGCTATTTCCATGCCTCTAACTTCAATAGTGCTCGAGATATTATATATATATGCATATCTAATGAGTTCTATGACCATATATGGTCAACGGATATGTTGGCCAATTCTGTACATGCAATACTGCTTGAAATATTAGAGACATGCATATTTAATGAGTTCTATGACCATATATGGTCAACGGATATGTTGGCCAATTCTCTTTGCTATTGCCTTCAATATAGTGTTTGTTCTATGTTTGTACATGGAATAGCGCTTGAGATATTAGAAACATGCATATTGAATGAGTTCTATGACCATATATGGTCAACGGATATGTTGGCCAATTTTCTTTCCCAGTTTCCTCAATATAGCATTGGTACCATGTTTATACATGCAACAGTGCTTGAGATATTGGAGACATGCATATTTAATGAGTTCTATGACCATATATGGTCAGCGGATATGTTGGCCAATTCTCTTTGGTATTGCCTTCAATATAGCATTGGTACCATGTTTATACATGCTATAGTGCTTGAGCTATTGGAGACATGCATATTTAATGAGTTATATGACCATATATGGTCATTGAAGATGTTGACAATTTCTTTTGTCCAAAGCCTTCAATATAGCAATGGTTCCATGTCTGTATGTGCAATAGTGCCTGAGATATTATAGGTATGCATATTTAATGAGGTATATGACCTTATATGGTCAACGAATATGTTGGCTCATTCTCTAGACCATTTCCTTCAATATAGCATCAGTTTCACGTTTGTACATGCAATAGTGCTTGAGATATAAGAGACATGCATATTTAATGAGTTCTATAACCATATATGGTCAACAAATATTTTGGCCAATTTTCTTTCCCAGTGCCTTCAATATAGCATTGGTAACATGTTTATACTTGCAATGATGCTTGAGATATTGGAGACATGCATATTTAATGAGTTATATGACCATATATGGTTATTGAAGATGTTGACAATTTCTCTTGTCCAAAGCCTTCAATATAGCATTGGTTCCATGTCTGTATATGCAATAGTGCCTGAGATATTATAGATATGCATATTTAATGAGTTCTATGACCATATATGGTCAAGGAATATTTTAGCCAATTTATTCTCTTGTGCGTTGCCTTCAATATACCGTTAGTTCCATGTTTGTACATGCAATAGTTTTGGAGATACAAGAGACATGCATATTTAATGAGTTCCAAGATGGCGGCCGAACCACGTGACTAATCGAAAATCTGTTTCAGTCACTTTTAATGGCATGACATGTAGAAGGTATATACAAATTTTCAGGCAAAATGGTCCAGCCGTTTCAGAGAAGAAGTCGTTTGAAGTTGGCGGAAGAATAATAATAATAATAATAAACATAACAAAAACAATAGGCTTTCAAGCCTGAAGGGACTTGAAAGCCTAATAATAATAAACATAGCAATTACAAAAGGGTTTCGCCCCATAGGGCTCGAAACCCTAAATATAGCTGCATAGCAGCGATGACGGGTTTCGAGCCTGCGTGGCTCATGACAAATTGCACTTGCTCGATGTGATTATTTGACGAACGTTTCATGTCTAGAATGCAAGATAGCAGACAAACTACACAACATATGGATTTGATTTCACAGGAATGTGATAAACTTAATGCAAGGACAAATAGTTCATGAGTTATAGAACTTTTTCTCTTTTACTAAATCCAAGATGGCTGCCAAAGGAAGCCATTTTTAAAAGTCTACTTCAGTAACTTTGTAGAGCTATCAACAGAGATACTATATGCTAAATTGATTGTCAAACAAACAAGCTGTTTTTAAGAAGATAATTTTTTGAGGTTTTTTGCAATTTTTTGATAAATTCAATATGGCCGCCCAAAACCACTTGAATCATGGGAAATATTTTTATGAACACATAATCATCTTATTGAAGGGATGTTGTATGCCAACTTTGGTTTAAATCTGGCAAATTGTTCATGAGTTATAGCGTACTTTCACTTTTTACTAAATCCAAGATGGCTGCCAAAGGAAGCCATTTTTCAAAAATCTGCTTCAGTCACTTTGTGAAGCTATCAACAGAGATACTATATGCCGAATTGTTTTTCAAACAAGCAAGCAGTTTTTAAGAAGATAATTTTTTGAGTTTTTTGGCATTTTTGTGATAAATTCAACATGGCCGCCAAAAACACTTGAATCATGGGAAATATTTTTATGAACACATAATCATCTTATTGAAGGGATGTTGTATGCCAACTTTGGTTTAAATCTGGCAAATTGTTCATGAGTTATAGCGTACTTTCACTTTTTACTAAATCCAAGATGGCTGCCAAAGGAAGCCATTTTTCGAAAATCTGCTTTAGTAACTTTGTAGAGCTATCGACAGAGATACTATATGCTGAATTGCTTTTCAAACAAGGAAGCAGTTTTTAACAAGATAATTTTTTGAGGTTTTTTGAATTTTTGTGATAAATTCAACATGGCCGCCAAAACCACTTGAATCATGGGAAATATTTCCATGAACACATAATCATCTCATTGAGCGGATGTTGTATGCCAAGTTTTGTTTAAATCTGGCAAATCGTTCATAAGTTATAGTGTACTTTCACTTTTTACTAAATCCAAGATGGCTGCCAAAAGAAGCCATTTTTCGAAAATATGCTACAGTAACTTTGTAGAGCTATCAACAGAGATACTATATGCTAAATTGATTGTCAAACAAACAAGCAGTTTTTAAGAAGATAATTTTTTGAGGTTTTTTGCAATTTTTTGATAAATTCAATATGGCCGCCAAAACCACTTGAATCATGGGAAATATTTTTATGAACACATGATCATCTTATTGAAGGGATGTTGTATGCCAACTTTGGTTTAAATCTGGCAAATTGTTCATAAGTTATAGCGTACTTTCACTTTTTACTAAATCCAAGATGGCTGCCAAAGGAAGCCATTTTTCAAAAATCTGCTTCAGTCACTTTGTAGAGCTATGGCCATAGGTGCTGCAAAGCAAATGTATAATCACATGAATGAGCCATTTTCGAGAAGAAGATTTTAAAAGTTTTTTGTCAATTTTCGGAAAATCCAATATGGCGGCCAAGGTCACATGACCGCTAAAGATTTTATTGCTTATATTTGCTAGACATGAGCAAATGATGCCACACAAAAAAACCGGAAGTTCCTAGACCCTCAGAAAGTGGTGCAATTGAGTACTTCCGGTCTGTGTTCTACCTAAGATGGCGGCCAGGTCAGGTGACCTACATAGCTGGTTTTGGGATATGCACCACAACTCATGGCCCTTTATCAGAATGCGAAATGGCAAGTCAATCGCAGCATTATTTTTCAAGTTACAGTGGTTACAAAAAACGGCGGAAAAATAATAATAATAATAATAAACATAGCAATTACAATAGGGTTTCGCCCCATAGGGCTCGAAACCCTAAATATAGCTGCATAGCAGCGATGACGGGTTTCGAGCCTGCGTGGCTCATGACAAATTGCACTTGCTCGATGTGATTATTTGACGAACGTTTCATGTCTAGAATGCAAGATAGCAGACAAACTACACAACATATGGATTTGATTTCACAGGAATATGATAAACTTAATGCAAGGACAAATAGTTCATGAGTTATAGAACTTTTTCTCTTTTACTAAATCCAAGATGGCTGTCAAAGGAAGCCATTTTTAAAAATCTACTTCAGTAACTTTGTAGAGCTATCAACAGAGATACTATATGCTAAATTGCTTTTCAAACAAGCAAGCAGTTTTTAACAAGATATTTTTTTGAGGTTTTTTGAATTTTTGTGATAAATTCAAGATGGCCGCCAAAACCACTTGAATCATGGGAAATATTTCCATGAACACATAATCATCTCATAGAGCGGATGTTGTATGCCAAGTTTTGTTTAAATCTGGCAAATTGTTCATAAGTTATAGCGTGCTTTCACTTTTTACTAAATCCAAGATGGCTGCCAAAGGAAGCCATTTTTCGAAAATCTGCTTCAGTAACTTTGTAGAGCTAACAACAGAGATACTATATGCTAAATTGCTTTTCAAACAAGGAAGCAGTTTTTAACAAGATAATTTTTTGAGGTTTTTTGAATTTTTGTGATAAATTCAACATGGCCGCCAAAACCACCTGAATCATGGGAAATATTTCCATGAACACATAATCATCTCATTGAGCGGATGTTGTATGCCAAGTTTTCTTTAAATCTGGCAAATCGTTCATAAGTTATAGTGTACTTTCACTTTTTACTAAATCCAAGATGGCTGCCAAAAGAAGCCATTTTTCGAAAATCTGCTACAGTTACTTTGTAGAGCTATCAACAGAGATACTATATGCTAAATTCATTGTCAAACAAACAAGCAGTTTTTAAGAAGATAATTTTTTGATGTTTTTTGCAATTTTTTGATAAATTCAATATGGCCGCCAAAACCACTTGCATCATGGGAAATATTTTTATGAACACATAATCATCTTATTGAAGGGATGTTGTATGCCAACTTTGGTTTAAATCTGGCAAATTGTTCATGAGTTATAGCGTACTTTCACTTTTTATTAAATCCAAGATGGCTGCCAAAGGAAGCCATTTTTCAAAAATCTGCTTCAGTCACTTTGTAGAGCTATGGCCATAGGTGCTGCAAAGCAAATGTATAATCACATGAATGAGCCATTTTTGAGAAGAAGATTTTAAAAGTTTCTTGTCAATTTTCGGAAAATCCAATATGGCGGCCAAGGTCACATGACCGCTAAAGTTTTTATTGCTGATATTTGCTAGACATGAGCCAATGATGCCACACAAAAAAACCGGAAGTTCCTAGACCCTCAGAAAGTGGTGCAATTGAGTACTTCCGGTCTGTGTTCTACCTAAGATGGCGGCCAGGTCATGTGACCTACATAGCTGGTTTTGGGGTATGCACCACAACTCATGGTCCTTTATCAGAATGCGAAATGGCAAGTCAATCGCAGCATTATTTTTCAAGTTACAGTGGTTACAAAAAACGGCGGAAAAATAATAATAATAAATATAGCTGCATAGCAGCGATGACGGGTTTCGAGCCTGCGTGGCTCATGACAAATTGCACTTGCTCGATGTGATTATTTGACGAACGTTTCATGTGTAGAATGCAAGATAGCAGACAAACTACACAATATATGGATTTGATTTCACAGGAATATGATAAACTTAATGCAAGGATTCCGCATACCGAATTTTGTATCAGTCTGGCAAATAGTTCATGAGTTATAGAACTTTTTCTCTTTTACTAAATCCAAGATGGCTTCCAAAGGAAGCCATTTTTAAAAATCTACTTCAGTAACTTTGTAGAGCTATCAACAGAGATACTATATGCTAAATTGCTTTTCAAACAAGCAAGTAGTTTTTAACAAGATATTTTTTTGAGGTTTTTTGAATTTTTGTGATAAATTCAACATGGCCGCCAAAACCACATGAATCATGGGAAATATTTCCATGAACACATAATCATCTTATCAAGCGGATGTTGTATGCCAAGTTTTGTTTAAATCTGGCAGATCGTTCATAAGTTATAGCGTACTTTCACTTTTTACTAAATCCAAGATGGCTGCCAAAGGAAGCCATTTTTCGAAAATCTGCTTCAGTAACTTTGTAGAGCTATCAACAGAGATACTATATGCTAAATTGCTTTTCAAACAAGGAAGCAGTTTTTAACAAGATAATTTTTTGAGGTTTTTTGAATTTTTGTGATAAATTCAACATGGCCGCCAAAACCACTTGAATCATGGGAAATATTTTTATGAACACATAATCATCTCATTGAGCGGATGTTGTATGCCAACTATGGTGTCAATCTGGCAAATTGTTCATGAGTTATAGCGTAATTTCACTTTTTACTAAATCCAAGATGGCTGCCAAAGGAAGCCATTTTTCGAAAATCTGCTTCAGTAACTTTGTAGAGCTATCGACAGAGATACTATATGCTAAATTGCTTTTCAAACAAGGAAGCAGTTTTTAACAAGATAATTTTTTGAGGTTTTTTGAATTTTTGTGATAAATTCAAGATGGCCGCCAAAACCACTTGAGTCATGGGAAATATTTTTATGAACACATAATCATCTTATCAAGCGGATGTTGTATGCCAAGTTTTGTTTAAATCTGGCAGATCGTTCATAAGTTATAGCGTACTTTCACTTTTTACTAAATCCAAGATGGCTGCCAAAGGAAGCCATTTTTCGAAAATCTGCTTCAGTAACTTTGTAGAGCTATCAACAGAGATACTATATGCTAAATTGCTTTTCAAACAAGGTAGCAGTTTTTAACAAGATAATTTTTTGAGGTTTTTTGAATTTTTGTGATAAATTCAACATGGCCGCCAAAACCACTTGAATCATGGGAAATATTTTTATGAACACATAATCATCTCATTGAGCGGATGTTGTATGCCAACTATGGTGTCAATCTGGCAAATTGTTCATGAGTTATAGCGTAATTTCACTTTTTACTAAATCCAAGATGGCTGCCAAAGGAAGCCATTTTTCGAAAATCTGCTTCAGTAACTTTGTAGAGCTATCGACAGAGATACTATATGCTAAATTGCTTTTCAAACAAGGAAGCAGTTTTTAACAAGATAATTTTTTGAGGTTTTTTGAATTTTTGTGATAAATTCAAGATGGCCGCCAAAACCACTTGAGTCATGGGAAATATTTTTATGAACACATAATCATCTTATCAAGCGGATGTTGTATGCCAAGTTTTGTTTAAATCTGGCAGATCGTTCATAAGTTATAGCGTACTTTCACTTTTTACTAAATCCAAGATGGCTGCCAAAGGAAGCCATTTTTCGAAAATCTGCTTCAGTAACTTTGTAGAGCTATCAACAGAGATACTATATGCTAAATTGCTTTTCAAACAAGGAAGCAGTTTTTAACAAGATAATTTTTTGAGGTTTTTTGAATTTTTGTGATAAATTCAACATGGCCGCCAAGACCACTTGAATCATGGGAAATATTTTTATGAACACATAATCATCTCATTGAGCGGAAGTTGTATGCCAACTATGGTGTCAATCTGGCAAATTGTTCATGAGTTATAGCGTAATTTCACTTTTTACTAAATCCAAGATGGCTGCCAAAGGAAGCCATTTTTCGAAAATCTGCTTCAGTAACTTTGTAGAGCTATCGACAGAGATACTATATGCTAAATTGCTTTTCAAACAAGGAAGCAGTTTTTAACAAGATAATTTTTTGAGGTTTTTTGAATTTTTGTGATAAATTCAAGATGGCCGCCAAAACCACTTGAGTCATGGGAAATATTTTTATGAACACATAATCATCTTATCAAGCGGATGTTGTATGCCAAGTTTTGTTTAAATCTGGCAGATCGTTCATAAGTTATAGCGTACTTTCACTTTTTACTAAATCCAAGATGGCTGCCAAAGGAAGCCATTTTTCGAAAATCTGCTTCAGTAACTTTGTAGAGCTATCAACAGAGATACTATATGCTAAATTGCTTTTCAAACAAGGAAGCAGTTTTTAACAAGATAATTTTTTGAGGTTTTTTGAATTTTTGTGATAAATTCAACATGGCCGCCAAAACCACTTGAATCATGGGAAATATTTTTATGAACACATAATCATCTTATCGAAGGGATGTTGTATGCCAACTTTGGGTTCAATCTGGCAAATTGTTCATAAGTTATAGCGTACTTTCACTTTTCACTAAATCAAAGATGGCTGCCAAAGGAAGCCATTTTTCAAAAATCTGCTTCAGTAGCTTTGTAGAGCTATGAACATAGGTGCTACAAAGCAAATTTCTATTCACATGAATGAGCCATTTGTAAGAAGAAGATTTTAAAAGTTTTTTGTCAATTTTCAGAAAATCCAATATGGCGGCCAAGGTCACATGACCGCTAAAGATTTTATTGCTGATATTTGCTAGACATGAGCCAATGATGCCACACAAAAAAACCGGAAGTTCCTAGACCCTCATAAAGTGGTGCAATTGAGCACTTCCGGTTTGTGTTCTACCTAAGATGGCGGCCAGGTCATGTGACCTACATGGCTGGTTTTTGGATATGCACCACAACTCATTGCCCTTTATCAGCATGCAAAATAGTACTTCAATCGCAGCATTATTTTTTAAGTTACAGCGCTTAAAAAAAACGGCGGAATAATAATAATAATAAGAATAATAAACATAGCAATTACAATAGGGTTTCGCCCCATAGGGCTCGAAACCCTAAATATAGCTGCATAGCAGCGATGACGGGTTTCGAGCCTGCGTGGCTCATGGCAAATTGCACTTGCTCGATGTGATTATTTGACGAACGTTTCATGTCTAGAATGCAAGATAGCAGACCAACTACACAACATATGGATTTGATTTCACAGGAATATGATAAACTTAATGCAAGGACAAATAGTTCATGAGTTATAGAACTTTTTCTCTTTTACTAAAACAAAGATGGCTGCCAAAGGAAGCCATTTTTAAAAATCTACTGCAGTAACTTTGTAGAGCTATCAACAGGGATACTATATGCCAAATTGTTTTTCAAACAAGCAAGCAGTTTTTAACAAGATAATTTTTTTGAGGTTTTTTGATTTTTTGTGATAAATTCAACATGGCCGCGAAAACCACTTGAATCATGGGAAATATTTTCATGAACACATAATCATCTCATTGAGCGGATGTTGTATGCCAAGTTTTGTTTAAATCTGGCAGATCATTCATAAGTTATAGCGTACTTTCACTTTTTACTAAATCCAAGATGGCTGCCAAAGGAAGCCATTTTTCGAAAATCTGCTTCAGTAACTTTGTAGAGCTATCGACAGAGATACTATATGCTAAATTGCTTTTCAAACAAGGAAGCAGTTTTTAACAAGATAATTTTTTGAGGTTCTTTGAATTTTTGTGATAAATTCAACATGGCCGCCAAAACCACTTGAATCATGGGAAATATTTTCATGAACACATAATCATCGCATTGAGCGGATGTTGTATGCCAAGTTTTGTTTAAATCTGGCAAATCGTTCATAAGTTATAGCGTACTTTCACTTTTTACTAAATCCAAGATGGCTGCCAAAGGAAGCAATTTTTCGAAAATCGGCTTCAGTAACTTTGTAGAGCTATCAACAGAGATACTATATGCTAAATAGATTGTCAAACAATCAAGCAGTTTTTAAGATAATAATTTCTTGAGGTTTTTGGCATTTTTGTGATAAATTCAAGATGGCCGCCAAAACCACTTGAGTCATGGGAAATATTTTTATGAACACATAATCATCTTATTGAGTGGATGTTGTATGCCAAGTTTTGTCGAAATCTGGAAAATTGTTCATAATTTATAGCGTAATTTCACTTTTCACTAAATCTAAGATGGCTGCCAAAGGAAGCCATTTTTCAAAAATCTGTTTCAGTACCTTTGTAGAGCTATCAACAGAGATACTATAGGCTAAATTGATTGTCAACCAAGCAAGCAGTTTTTAAGAAGATAATTTTTTGAGGTTTTTTGCAATTTTTTGATAAATTCAATATGGCCGCCAAAACCACTTGAATCATGGGAAATATTTTTATGAACACATAATCATCTTATTGAAGGGATGTTGTATGCCAACTTTGGTTTAAATCTGGCAAATTGTTCATGAGTTATAGCGTACTTTCACTTTTTACTAAATCCAAGATGGCTGCCAAAGGAAGCCATTTTTCAAAAATCTGCTTCAGTCACTTTGTAGAGCAATGGCCATAGGTGCTGCAAAGCAAATGTCTAATCACATGAACGAGCCATTTTTGAGAAGAAGATTTTAAAAGTTTTTTGTCAATTTTCACAAAATCCAATATGGCGGCCAAGGTCACATGACCGCTAAAGATTTTATTGCTGATATTTGTTAGACATGAGCCAATGATGCCACACAAAAAAACCGGAAGTTCCTAGACCCTCAGAAAGTGGTGCAATTGAGCACTTCCGGTTTGTGTTCTACCTAAGATGGCTGCCAGGTCATGTGACCTACATGGCTGATTTTGGGATATGCACCACAACTCATGGCCCTTCATCAGCATGCAAAATGCCTAATCAATCGCAGCATTATTTTTCAAGTTACAGTGATTTATAAAAACGGCGGAAAAATAATAATAAGAAATATAGCTGCAGAGCAGCTATTAACGGCTTTCAAGAAAAAGGACCATAACACTATTAAATTTGGAAAAAAAAGTTTGAAGATTTGATTTGTGCAATGTATATACGTGTAGGTTACATGACGTTCTGGCCCAATGCCTTCATTATAGCGCTATTTCTATGTCTCTAACTTCAATAGTGCTCGAGATATTATATATATGCATATATAATGAGTTCTATGACCATATATGGTCAACGGATATGTTGGCCACTTCTCTTTCCATTGCCTTCAATATAGCGTTGGTACCCTGTCTGTACATGCAATACTGCTTGAAATATTAGAGACATGCATATTTAATGAGATCTATGACCATATATGGTCAACGGATATGTTTGCCAATTCTCTTTTCTATTTCCTTCAATATAGTGTTTGTTCCATGTTTGTACATGGAATAGTGCTTGAGATATTCGAGACATGCATATTTAATGAGTTCTATGACCATATATGGTCAACGGATATGTTGGCCAATTTTCTTGTCCATTGCCTTCAATATATCATTGGTACCATGTTTATACTTGCAATGGTGCTTGAGACACTGGAGACATGCATATTTAATGAGTTCTATGACCATATATGGTCAACGAATATGTCGGTCAATTTTCTTGTCCATTGTCTTCGTTATACTGTTAGTTCCATGTTTGTACATGCAATAGTGCTTGAGATATTGGAGACATGCATATTTAATTAGTTATATGACCATATATGGTCATGAAACACGTTGACAATTTCTCTAGTCCAAAGCCTTCAATATAGCAATGGTTCCATGTCTGTATGTGCAATAGTGCCTGAGATATTATAGGTATGCATATTTAATGAGGTATATGACCTTATATGGTCAACGAATATGTTGGCTCATTCTCTTGACCATTTCCTTCAATATAGCGTCAGTTTCACGTTTGTACATGCAATAGTGCTTGAGATATAAGAGACATGCATATTTAATGAGTTCTATGACCATATATGGTCAACGAATATTTTGGCCAATTCTCTTGCCCGTTGCCTTCAATATACCGTTAGTTCCATGTTTGTACATGCAATAGTTTTTGAGATACAAGAGACATGCATATTTAATGAGTTTCAAGATGGCGGCCGAACCACGTGACTAATCGAAAATCTGTTTCAGTCACTTTTAATGGCATGACATGTAGAAGGCATATACAAATTTTCAGGCAAAACGGTCCAGCCGTTTCAGAGAAGAAGTCGTTTGAAGTTGGCGGAAGAATAATAATAATAATAATAATAATAATAATAATAATAATAATAATAATAATAATAATAAACATAACAAAAACAATAGGCTTTCAAGCCTGAAGGGACTTGAAAGCCTAATAATAAACATAGCAATTACAAAAGGGTTTCCGACCCATAGGGCTCGAAACCCTAATAATAAACATAGCAATTACAAAAGGGTTTCGACCCATAGGGCTCGAAACCCTAAATATAGCTGCATAGCAGCGATGACGGGTTTCGAGCCTGCGTGGCTCATGACAAATTGCACTTGCTCGATGTGCTTATTTGACGAACGTTTCATGTCTAGAATGCAAGATAGCAGACAAACTACACAACATATGGATTTGATTTCACAGGAATATGATAAACTTAATGCAAGGACAAATAGTTCATGAGTTATAGAACTTTTTCTCTTTTACTAAATCCAAGATGGCTGCCAAAGGAAGCCATTTTTAAAAATCTACTTCAGTAACTTTGTAGAGCTATCAACAGAGATACTATATGCTAAATTGCTTTTCAAACAAGCAAGCAGTTTTTAACAAGATATTTTTTTGAGGTTTTTTGAATTTTTGTGATAAATTCAACATGGCCGCCAAAACCACTTGAATCATGGGAAATATTTCCATGAACACATAATCATCTCATTGAGTGGATGTTGTATGCCAAGTTTTGTTTAAATCTAGCAAATCGTTCATAAGTTATAGCGTACTTTCACTTTTTACTAAATCCAAGATGGCTGCCAAAGGAAGCCATTTTTTGAAAATCTGCTTTAGTAACTTTGTAGAGCTATCGACAGAGATACTATATGCTAAATTGCTTTTCAAACAAGGAAGCAGTTTTTAACAAGACCATTTTTTGAGGTTTTTTGAATTTTTGTGATAATTTCAACATGGCCGCCAAAACCACTTGAATCATGGGAAATATTTTCATGAACACATAATCATCTCATTGAGCGGATGTTGTATGCCAAGTTTTGTTTAAATCTGGCAAATCGTTCATAAGTTATAGCGTACTTTCACTTTTTACTAAATCCAAGATGGCTGCCAAAGGAAGCAATTTTTCGAAAATCGGCTTCAGTAACTTTGTAGAGCTATCAACAGAGATACTATATGCTAAATAGATTGTCAAACAAGCAAGCAGTTTTTAAGATAATAATTTCTTGAGGTTTTTGGCATTTTTGTGATAAATTCAAGATGGCCGCCAAAACCACTTGAGTCATGGGAAATATTTTTATGAACACATAATCATCTTATTGAGTGGATGTTGTATGCCAAGTTTTATCGAAATCTGGAAAATTGTTCATAATTTATAGCGTAATTTCACTTTTCACTAAATCCAAGATGGCTGCCAAAGGAAGCCATTTTTCTAAAATCTGCTTTAGTACCTTTGTAGAGCTATCAACAGAGATACTATATGCTAAATTGATTGTCAACCAAGCAAGCAGTTTTTAAGAAGATAATTTTTTGAGTTTTTTTGAATTTTTTGATAAATTCAATATGGCCGCCAAAACCACTTGAATCATGGGAAATATTTTTATGAACATATAATCATCTTATCGAAGGGATGTTGTATGCCAACTTTGGTTTAAATCTGGCAAATTGTTCATGAGTTATAGCGTACTTTCACTTTTTACTAAATCCAAGATGGCTGCCAAAGGAAGCCATTTTTCAAAAATCTGCTTCAGTCACTTTGTAGAGCTATGGCCATAGGTGCTGCAAAGCAAATGTCTAATCACATGAACGAGCCATTTTTGAGAAGAAGATTTTAAAATTTTTTTGTCAATTTTCACAAAATCCAATATGGCGGCCAAGGTCACATGACCGCTAAAGATTTTATTGCTGATATTTGCTAGACATGAGCCAATGATGCCACACAAAAAAACCGGAAGTTCCTAGACCCTCAGAAAGTGGTGCAATTAAGCACTTCCGGTTTGTGTTCTATCTAAGATGGCGGCCAGGTCATGTGACCTACATAGCTGGTTTTGGGGTATGCACCACAACTCATGGTCCTTTATCAGCATGCAAAATGGCAAACCAATCGCAGCATTATTTTTCAAGTTACAGAACTTACAAAAAACGGCGGAAGAATAATAATAATAAATATAGCTGCATAGCAGCGATGACGGGTTTCGAGCCTGCATGGCTCATGGCAAATTGCACTTGCTCGATGTGATTATTTGACGAATGTTTCTTGTCTAGAATGAAAGATAGCAGACAAACTACACAACATATGGATTTGATTTCACAGGAATATGATAAACTTAATGCAAGGAGAAATAGTTCATGAGTTATAGAACTTTTTCTCTTTTACTAAATCCAAGATGGCTGGTAAAGGAAGCCATTTTTCGATAATCTACTTTAGTAACTTTGTAGAGCTATCAACAGAGATACTATATGCTAAATTGCTTTTCAAACAAGGAAGCAGTTTTTAACAAGATAATTTTGTGAGGTTTTTTGAATTTTTGTGATAAATTCAACATGGCCGCCAAAACCACTTGAATCATGGGGAATATTTTCATGAACACATAATCATCTCCTTGAGCGGATGTTGTATGCCAAGTTTTGTTTAAATCTGGCAAATCGTTCATAAGTTATAGCATACTTTCACTTTTTTACTAAATCCAAGATGGCTGCCAAAGGAAGCCATTTTTCGAAAATCGGCTTCAGTAACTTTGTAGAGCTATCAACAGAGATACTATATGCTAAATAGATTGTCAAACAAACAAGCAGTTTTTAAGATAATAATTTCTTGAGGTTTTTGGCATTTTTGTGATAAATTCAAGATGGCCGCCAAAACCACTTGAGTCATGGGAAATATTTTTATGAACACATAATCATCTTATTGAGTGGATGTTGTATGCCAAGTTTTATCGAAATCTGGAAAATTGTTCATAATTTATAGCGTAATTTCACTTTTCACTAAATCCAAGATGGCTGCCAAAGGAAGCCATTTTTCTAAAATCTGCTTTAGTACCTTTGTAGAGCTATCAACAGAGATACTATATGCTAAATTGATTGTCAACCAAGCAAGCAGTTTTTAAGAAGATAATTTTTTGAGTTTTTTTGAATTTTTTGATAAATTCAATATGGCCGCCAAAACCACTTGAATCATGGGAAATATTTTTATGAACATATAATCATCTTATCGAAGGGATGTTGTATGCCAACTTTGGTTTAAATCTGGCAAATTGTTCATGAGTTATAGCGTACTTTCACTTTTTACTAAATCCAAGATGGCTGCCAAAGGAAGCCATTTTTCAAAAATCTGCTTCAGTCACTTTGTAGAGCTATGGCCATAGGTGCTGCAAAGCAAATGTCTAATCACATGAACGAGCCATTTTTGAGAAGAAGATTTTAAAATTTTTTTGTCAATTTTCACAAAATCCAATATGGCGGCCAAGGTCACATGACCGCTAAAGATTTTATTGCTGATATTTGCTAGACATGACCCAATGATGCCACACAAAAAAACCGGAAGTTCCTAGACCCTCAGAAAGTGGTGCAATTAAGCACTTCCGGTTTGTGTTCTATCTAAGATGGCGGCCAGGTCATGTGACCTACATAGCTGGTTTTGGGGTATGCACCACAACTCATGGTCCTTTATCAGCATGCAAAATGGCAAACCAATCGCAGCATTATTTTTCAAGTTACAGAACTTACAAAAAACGGCGGAATAATAATAATAATAAATATAGCTGCAGAGCAGCTATTAACGGCTTTCAAGCCTGAAGGGCCATAACACCATTCAATTTGAAAAAAAAGTTTGAAGATTTGATTTGTGCAATGTATATACGTGTAGGTTACACGACCTTCTGGCCCAATGTCTTCATTATAGCGCTATTTCCATGTCTCTAACTTCGATAGTGCTCGATATATTATATATATGCATATTTAATGAGTTCTATGACCATATATGGTCAACGGATATGTTGGCCAATTCTCTTTTCCATTGCCTTCATTATAGCGTTGGTACCCTGTCTGTACATGCAATACTGCTTGAAATATTAGAGACATGCATATTTAATGAGTTCCATGACCATATATGGTCAACGGATATGTTGGCCAATTCTCTTTTCTATTGCCTTCAATATAGTATTTGTTCCATGTTTGTACATGGAATAGCGCTTGAGAAATTAGAGACATGCATATTAAATGAGTTCTATGACCATATATGGTCAACAGATATGTTGGCCAATTTTCTTGTCCATTGCCTTCAATATATCATTGGTACCATGTTTATACTTGCAATGGTGCTTGAGATATTGGAGACATGCATATTTAATGAGTTCTATGACCATATATGGTCAACGAATATGTTGGTCAATTTTCTTGTCCATTGCCTTCGGTATACCGTTAGTTCCATGTTTGTACATGCAATAGTGCTTGAGATATTGGAGACATGCATATTTAATGAGTTATATGACCATATATGGCCATTGAACATGTTGACAATTTCTCTTGTCCAAAGCCTTCAATATAGCAATGGTTCCATGTCTGTATGTGCAATAGTGCCTGAGATATTATAGATATGCATATTTAATGAGGTATATGACCTTATATGGTCAACGAATATGTTGGCTCATTCTCTTGACCATTACCTTCAATATAACGTTAGTTTCACGTTTGTACATGCAATAGTGCTCGAGATATAAGAGACATGCATAGTTAATGAGTTCTATGACCATATATGGTCAACGAATATTTTGGCCAATTCTCTTGTCCGTTGCCTTTAACATACCGTTCGTTCCATGTTTGTACATGCAATAGTTTTTGAGATACAAGAGACATGCATATTTAATGAGTTCCAAGATGGCGGCCGAACCACGTGACTAATCGAAAATCTGTTTCAGTCACTTTTAATGGCATGACATGTAGAAGGTATATACAAATTTTCAGGCAAAATGGTACAGCCGTTTCAGAGAAGAAGTCGTTTGAAGTTGGCGGAATAATAATAATAATAATAATAATAATAATAATAATAATAATAATAATAATAATAATAATAATAATAATAATAAACTTAACAAAAACAATAGGCTTTCAAGCCTGAAGGGACTTGAAAGCCTAATAATAATAATAATAAATATAGCTGCAGAGCAGCTATTAACGGCTTTCAAGAAAAAGGACCATAACACTATTAAATTTGGAAAAAAAAAGTTTGAAGATTTGATTTGTGCAATGTATATACGTGTAGGTTACATGACGTTCTGGCCCAATGCCTTCATTATAGCGCTATTTCTATGTCTCTAACTTCAATAGTGCTCGAGATATTGTATATATGCATATTGAATGAGTTCTATGACCATATATGGTCAACGGATATGTTGGCCAATTCTCTTTCCATTGCCTTCAATATAGCGTTGGTACCCTGTCTGTACATGCAATACTGCTTGAAATATTAGAGACATGCTTATTTAATGAGTTCTATGACCATATATGGTCAACTGATATGTTTGCCAATTCTCTTTTCTATTTCCTTCAATATAGTGTTTGTTCCATGTTTGTACATGGAATAGCGCTTGAGATATTCGAGACATGCATATTTAATGAGTTCTATGACCATATATGGTCAACGGATATGTTGGCCAATTTTCTTGTCCATTGCCTTCAATATATCATTGGTACCATGTTTATACTTGCAATGGTGCTTGAGACACTGGAGACATGCATATTTAATGAGTTCTATGGCCATATATGGTCAACGAATATGTTGGTCAATTTTCTTGTCCATTGCCTTCGGTATACTGTTAGTTCCATGTTTGTACATGCAATAGTGCTTGAGATATTGGAGACATGCATATTTAATGAGTTATATGACCATATATGGTCATGAAACACGTTGACAATTTCTCTTGTCCAAAGCCTTCAATATAGCAATGGTTCCATGTCTGTATGTGCAATAGTGCCTGAGATATTATAGGTATGCATATTTAATGAGGTATATGACCTTATATGGTCAACGAATATGTTGGCTCATTCTCTTGACCATTTCCTTCAATATAGCGTCAGTTTCACGTTTGTACATGCAATAGAACTTGAGATATAAGAGACATGCATATTTAATGAGTTCTATGACCATATATGGTCAACGAATATTTTGGCCAATTCTCTTGTCCGTTGCCTTCAATATACCGTTAGTTCCATGTTTGTACATGCAATAGTTTTTGAGATACAAGAGACATGCATATTTAATGAGTTTCAAGATGGCGGCCGAACCACGTGACTAATCGAAAATCTGTTTCAGTCACTTTTAATGGCATGACATGTAGAAGGTATATACAAATTTTCAGGCAAAACGGTCCAGCCGTTTCAGAGAAGAAGTCGTTTGAAGTTGGCGGAATAATAATAATAATAATAATAATAATAAATATAGCTGCAGAGCAGCTATTAACGGCTTTCAAGAAGGAGGGCCATAACACCATTAAATTTGAAAAAAAAAAATTGAAGATTTGATTTGTGCAATGAATATACGTGTAGGTTACATGACGTTATGGCCCAATGCCTTCATTATAGCGCTATTTCCATGTCTCTAACTTCAATAGTGTTCGAGATATTATACAGATGTATATTTAATGAGTTCCATGGCCATATATGGTCAACGGATATGTTGGCCAATTCTCTTTTCCACTGCCTTCAATATAGCGTTGGTACCCTGTCTGTACATGATATAGTGCTTGAAATATTAGAGACATGCATATTTAATGAGTTCTATGACCATATATGGTCAACGGATATGTTGGTCAATTCTCTATGCTATTGCCTTCAATATAGTGTTTGTTCCATGTTTGTACATGGGATAGCGCTTGAGATATTAGAGACATGCATATTAAATGAGTTCCATGACCATATATGGTCAACGGATATGTTGGCCAATTCTCTTTGCTATTGCCTTCAATATAGCATTGGTACCATGTTTTATACATGCAATAGTGCTTGAGATATTGGAGACATGCATATTTAATGAGTTATATGACCATATATGGCAATTGAACATGTTGACAATTTCTCTTGTCCAAAGCCTTCAATATAGCAATGGTTCCATGTCTGTATGTGCAATAGTGCCTGAGATATTATAGATATGCATATTTAATGAGTTCTATGACCATATATGGCCATCGAATGTGTTGGTCAATTCTCTTGTCCAATGTCTTCAATATAGGTTTGGGTACATGTCTATATCTTTAAAAGTGATCGAGATATTATGGATATGCATATTTAATGAGTTATATAACCATATATGGTCATCGAATATGTTGGTCAATTCTTTTGTCCAATGTCTTCAATATAGCGTTGGTTCCATGTTTGTACTTGCAATAATGCCTGAGATATTAGAGACACGCATATTTAATGAGTTCTATGACCATATATGGTCATACACTATGTTGATCAATTCTTTTGTCCAATGTCTTCAATATAGCGTTGGTTCCATCTTTGTACTTGCAATAATGCCTGAGATATTAGAGACATGCATATTTAATGAGTTGCATGACCATATACGGTCATCCAGTATTTTGGCCAATTCTCTTGTCCGTTGCCTTCAATATACCGTTAGTTCCATGTTTGTACATGCAATAGTTTTTGAGATACAAGAGACATGCATATTTAATGAGTTCCAAGATGGCGGCCGAACCACGTGACTAATCGAAAATCTGTTTCAGTCACTTTTAATGGCATGACATGTAGAAGGTATATACACATTTTCAGGGAAAATGGTCCAGCCATTTCAGAGAAGAAGTCGTTCGAAGTTGGCGGAAGAATAATAATAATAATAATAATAATAATAATAATAATAATAATAATAATAATAATAAACATAACAAAAACAATAGGCTTTCAAGCCTGAAGGGACTTGAAAGCCTAATAATCAAAGCAATTACAATAGGGTTTCGCCCCATAGGGCTCGAAACCCTAAATATAGCTGCATAGCAGCGATGACGGGTTTCGAGCCTGCGTGGCTCATGACAAATTGCACTTGCTCGATGTGATTATTTGACGAACGTTTCATGTCTAGAATGCAAGATAGCAGACAAACTACACAACATATGGATTTGATTTCACAGGAATGTGATAAACTTAATGCAAGGACAAATAGTTCATGAGTTATAGAACTTTTTCTCTTTTACTAAATCCAAGATGGCTGCCAAAGGAAGCCATTTTTAAAAGTCTACTTCAGTAACTTTGTAGAGCTATCAACAGAGATACTATATGCTAAATTGATTGTCAAACAAACAAGCTGTTTTTAAGAAGATAATTTTTTGAGGTTTTTTGCAATTTTTTGATAAATTCAATATGGCCGCCCAAAACCACTTGAATCATGGGAAATATTTTTATGAACACATAATCATCTTATTGAAGGGATGTTGTATGCCAACTTTGGTTTAAATCTGGCAAATTGTTCATGAGTTATAGCGTACTTTCACTTTTTACTAAATCCAAGATGGCTGCCAAAGGAAGCCATTTTTCAAAAATCTGCTTCAGTCACTTTGTGAAGCTATCAACAGAGATACTATATGCCGAATTGTTTTTCAAACAAGCAAGCAGTTTTTAAGAAGATAATTTTTTGAGTTTTTTGGCATTTTTGTGATAAATTCAACATGGCCGCCAAAAACACTTGAATCATGGGAAATATTTTTATGAACACATAATCATCTTATTGAAGGGATGTTGTATGCCAACTTTGGTTTAAATCTGGCAAATTGTTCATGAGTTATAGCGTACTTTCACTTTTTACTAAATCCAAGATGGCTGCCAAAGGAAGCCATTTTTCGAAAATCTGCTTTAGTAACTTTGTAGAGCTATCGACAGAGATACTATATGCTGAATTGCTTTTCAAACAAGGAAGCAGTTTTTAACAAGATAATTTTTTGAGGTTTTTTGAATTTTTGTGATAAATTCAACATGGCCGCCAAAACCACTTGAATCATGGGAAATATTTCCATGAACACATAATCATCTCATTGAGCGGATGTTGTATGCCAAGTTTTGTTTAAATCTGGCAAATCGTTCATAAGTTATAGTGTACTTTCACTTTTTACTAAATCCAAGATGGCTGCCAAAAGAAGCCATTTTTCGAAAATATGCTACAGTAACTTTGTAGAGCTATCAACAGAGATACTATATGCTAAATTGATTGTCAAACAAACAAGCAGTTTTTAAGAAGATAATTTTTTGAGGTTTTTTGCAATTTTTTGATAAATTCAATATGGCCGCCAAAACCACTTGAATCATGGGAAATATTTTTATGAACACATGATCATCTTATTGAAGGGATGTTGTATGCCAACTTTGGTTTAAATCTGGCAAATTGTTCATAAGTTATAGCGTACTTTCACTTTTTACTAAATCCAAGATGGCTGCCAAAGGAAGCCATTTTTCAAAAATCTGCTTCAGTCACTTTGTAGAGCTATGGCCATAGGTGCTGCAAAGCAAATGTATAATCACATGAATGAGCCATTTTCGAGAAGAAGATTTTAAAAGTTTTTTGTCAATTTTCGGAAAATCCAATATGGCGGCCAAGGTCACATGACCGCTAAAGATTTTATTGCTTATATTTGCTAGACATGAGCAAATGATGCCACACAAAAAAACCGGAAGTTCCTAGACCCTCAGAAAGTGGTGCAATTGAGTACTTCCGGTCTGTGTTCTACCTAAGATGGCGGCCAGGTCAGGTGACCTACATAGCTGGTTTTGGGATATGCACCACAACTCATGGCCCTTTATCAGAATGCGAAATGGCAAGTCAATCGCAGCATTATTTTTCAAGTTACAGTGGTTACAAAAAACGGCGGAAAAATAATAATAATAAATATAGCTGCATAGCAGCGATGACGGGTTTCGAGCCTGCGTGGCTCATGACAAATTGCACTTGCTCGATGTGATTATTTGACGAACGTTTCATGTCTAGAATGCAAGATAGCAGACAAACTACACAACATATGGATTTGATTTCACAGGAATGTGATAAACTTAATGCAAGGACAAATAGTTCATGAGTTATAGAACTTTTTCTCTTTTACTAAATCCAAGATGGCTGCCAAAGGAAGCCATTTTTAAAAGTCTACTTCAGTAACTTTGTAGAGCTATCAACAGAGATACTATATGCTAAATTGATTGTCAAACAAACAAGCTGTTTTTAAGAAGATAATTTTTTGAGGTTTTTTGCAATTTTTTGATAAATTCAATATGGCCGCCCAAAACCACTTGAATCATGGGAAATATTTTTATGAACACATAATCATCTTATTGAAGGGATGTTGTATGCCAACTTTGGTTTAAATCTGGCAAATTGTTCATGAGTTATAGCGTACTTTCACTTTTTACTAAATCCAAGATGGCTGCCAAAGGAAGCCATTTTTCAAAAATCTGCTTCAGTCACTTTGTGAAGCTATCAACAGAGATACTATATGCCGAATTGTTTTTCAAACAAGCAAGCAGTTTTTAAGAAGATAATTTTTTGAGTTTTTTGGCATTTTTGTGATAAATTCAACATGGCCGCCAAAAACACTTGAATCATGGGAAATATTTTTATGAACACATAATCATCTTATTGAAGGGATGTTGTATGCCAACTTTGGTTTAAATCTGGCAAATTGTTCATGAGTTATAGCGTACTTTCACTTTTTACTAAATCCAAGATGGCTGCCAAAGGAAGCCATTTTTCGAAAATCTGCTTTAGTAACTTTGTAGAGCTATCGACAGAGATACTATATGCTGAATTGCTTTTCAAACAAGGAAGCAGTTTTTAACAAGATAATTTTTTGAGGTTTTTTGAATTTTTGTGATAAATTCAACATGGCCGCCAAAACCACTTGAATCATGGGAAATATTTCCATGAACACATAATCATCTCATTGAGCGGATGTTGTATGCCAAGTTTTGTTTAAATCTGGCAAATCGTTCATAAGTTATAGTGTACTTTCACTTTTTACTAAATCCAAGATGGCTGCCAAAAGAAGCCATTTTTCGAAAATATGCTACAGTAACTTTGTAGAGCTATCAACAGAGATACTATATGCTAAATTGATTGTCAAACAAACAAGCAGTTTTTAAGAAGATAATTTTTTGAGGTTTTTTGCAATTTTTTGATAAATTCAATATGGCCGCCAAAACCACTTGAATCATGGGAAATATTTTTATGAACACATGATCATCTTATTGAAGGGATGTTGTATGCCAACTTTGGTTTAAATCTGGCAAATTGTTCATAAGTTATAGCGTACTTTCACTTTTTACTAAATCCAAGATGGCTGCCAAAGGAAGCCATTTTTCAAAAATCTGCTTCAGTCACTTTGTAGAGCTATGGCCATAGGTGCTGCAAAGCAAATGTATAATCACATGAATGAGCCATTTTCGAGAAGAAGATTTTAAAAGTTTTTTGTCAATTTTCGGAAAATCCAATATGGCGGCCAAGGTCACATGACCGCTAAAGATTTTATTGCTTATATTTGCTAGACATGAGCAAATGATGCCACACAAAAAAACCGGAAGTTCCTAGACCCTCAGAAAGTGGTGCAATTGAGTACTTCCGGTCTGTGTTCTACCTAAGATGGCGGCCAGGTCAGGTGACCTACATAGCTGGTTTTGGGATATGCACCACAACTCATGGCCCTTTATCAGAATGCGAAATGGCAAGTCAATCGCAGCATTATTTTTCAAGTTACAGTGGTTACAAAAAACGGCGGAAAAATAATAATAATAAATATAGCTGCAGAGCAGCTATTAACGGCTTTCAAGAAAAAAGGGCCATAACACCATTAAATTTGGAAAAAAAAGTTTGAAGATTTGATTTGTGCAATGTATATAAGTGTAGCTTACACGACGTTCTGGCCCAATGCCTTCATTATAGCGCTATTTCCATGTCTCTAACTTCAATACTGCTTGCAATATTAGAGACATGCATATTAAATGAGTTCTATGACCATATATGGTCAACGGATATGTTGGCCAATTTCCTTTCCCAGTGCCTTCAAAATAGCATTGGTACCATGTTTATATATGCATTAGTGCTTGAGATATTGGAGACATGCATATTTAATGAGTTATATGACCATATATGGTCATTGAAGATGTTGACAATTTCTCTTGTCCAAAGCCTTCAATATAGCAATGGTTCCATGTCTGTATGTGAAATAGTGCCTGAGATATTATAGGTATGCATATTTAATGAGGTATATGACCTTATATGGTCAACGGATATGTTGGCCAATTCTCTTTTCAATTGTCTTCAATATAGTGTTTGTTCCATGTTTGTACATGGAATAGCGCTTGAGATATTAGAGACATGCATATTAAATGAGTTCTATGACCATATATGGTCAACGAATATTTTGGCCAATTCTCTTGTCCGTTGCCTTCAATATACCATTAGTTCCATGTTTGTACATGCAATAGTTTTTGAGATACAAGAGACATGCATATTTAATGAGTTCCAAGATGGCGGCCGAACCACGTGACTAATCGAAAATCTGTTTCAGTCACTTTTAATGGCATGACATGTAGAAGGTATATACAAATTTTCAGGCAAAACGGTCCAGCCGTTTCAGAGAAGAAGTCGTTTGAACTTGGCGGAAGAATAATAATAATAATAATAATAATAATAATAATAATAATAATAATAATAATAAACATAACAAAAACAATAGGCTTTCAAGCCTGAAGGGACTTGAAAGCCTAAATATAGCTGCATAGCAGCGATGACGGGTTTCGAGCCTGCGTGGCTCATGGCAAATTGCACTTGCTTGATGTGATTATTTGACGAACGTTTCATGTCTAAAATGCAATGTTCTTAATAAGTCCTCTGGTATTTTGCTATTATGAACCACCCTGGAATCAACAGACATAACCATTTATAGTCATCTGTCTAATGTCTGGCAAATTTTTCATGAGTTATAGCGTAATTTCACTTTTTACTAAATCCAAGATGGCTGCCAAAGGAAGCCATTTTTCAAAAATCTGCTTCAAAAACTTTGTATAGCTATCAACATAGATGCCATATTCAGAACTGCTTGTCAAACAAGCCGACAGTTTTTAAGAAGTTGATTTTTTGAGGTTTTTTTGCATTTTTGTGATAAATCCAACATGGCCGCCAAAACCACTTGAATCATGAGAAATATTTTCATGAACACATAATCATCTTATTGAGCAGATGTTGTATGCCAAGTTTTGTTTAAATCTGGCAAATTGTTCATAAGTTATAGCGTGCTTTCACTTTTTACTAAATCCAAGATGGCTGCCAAAGGAAGCCATTTTTCGAAAATCTGCTTCAGTAACTTTGTAGAGCTATCGACAGAGATACTATATGCTGAATTGCTTTTCAAACAAGGAAGCAGTTTTTAACAAGATAATTTTTTGAGGTTTTTTGAATTTTTGTGATAAATTCAACATGGCCGCCAAAACCACCTGAATCATGGGAAATATTTCCATGAACACATAATCATCTCATTGAGCGGATGTTGTATGCCAAGTTTAGTTTAAATCTGGCAAATCGTTCATAAGTTATAGTGTACTTTCACTTTTTACTAAATCCAAGATGGCTGCCAAAAGAAGCCATTTTTCGAAAATCTGCTACAGTTACTTTGTAGAGCTATCAACAGAGATATTATATGCTAAATTGATTGTCAAACAATCAAGCAGTTTTTAAGAAGATAATTTTTTGAGGTTTTTTGCAATTTTTTGATAAATTCAATATGGCCGCCAAAACCACTTGAATCATGGGAAATATTTTTATGAACACATAATCATCTTATTGAAGGGATGTTGTATGCCAACTTTGGTTTAAATCTGGCAAATTGTTCATGAGTTATAGCGTACTTTCACTTTTTATTAAATCCAAGATGGCTGCCAAAGGAAGCCATTTTTCAAAAATCTGCTTCAGTCACTTTGTAGGGCTATGGGCATAGGTGCTGCAAAGCAAATGTATAATCACATGAATGAGCCATTTTTGAGAAGAAGATTTTAAAAGTTTTTTGTCAATTTTCGGAAAATCCAATATGGCGGCCAAGGTCACATGACCGCTAAAGATTTTATTGCTGATATTTGCTAGACATGAGCCAATGATGCCACACAAAAAAACCGGAAGTTCCTAGACCCTCAGAAAGTGGTGCAATTGAGCACTTCCGGTTTGTGTTGTACCTAAGATGGCGGCCAGGTCATGTGACCTACATAGCTGGTTTTGGGGTATGCACCACAACTCATTGCCCTTTATCAGCATGCAAAATAGTACTTCAATCGCAGCATTATTTTTTAAGTTACAGCGCTTAAAAAAAACGGCGGAATAATAATAATAAGAATAATAAACATAGCAATTACAATAGGGTTTCGCCCCATAGGGCTCGAAACCCTAATAATAAACATAGCAATTACAATAGGGTTTCGCCCCATAGGGCTCGAAACCCTAAATATAGCTGCATAGCAGCGATGACGGGTTTCGAGCCTGCGTGGCTCATGACAAATTGCACTTGCTCGATGTGATTATTTGACGAACGTTTCATGTCTAGAATGCAAGATAGCAGACAAACTACACAACATATGGATTTGATTTCACAGGAATGTGATAAACTTAATGCAAGGACAAATAGTTCATGAGTTATAGAACTTTTTCTCTTTTACTAAATCCAAGATGGCTGCCAAAGGAAGCCATTTTTAAAAGTCTACTTCAGTAACTTTGTAGAGCTATCAACAGAGATACTATATGCTAAATTGATTGTCAAACAAACAAGCTGTTTTTAAGAAGATAATTTTTTGAGGTTTTTTGCAATTTTTTGATAAATTCAATATGGCCGCCCAAAACCACTTGAATCATGGGAAATATTTTTATGAACACATAATCATCTTATTGAAGGGATGTTGTATGCCAACTTTGGTTTAAATCTGGCAAATTGTTCATGAGTTATAGCGTACTTTCACTTTTTACTAAATCCAAGATGGCTGCCAAAGGAAGACATTTTTCAAAAATCTGCTTCAGTCACTTTGTGAAGCTATCAACAGAGATACTATATGCCGAATTGTTTTTCAAACAAGCAAGCAGTTTTTAAGAAGATAATTTTTTGAGTTTTTTGGCATTTTTGTGATAAATTCAACATGGCCGCCAAAAACACTTGAATCATGGGAAATATTTTTATGAACACATAATCATCTTATTGAAGGGATGTTGTATGCCAACTTTGGTTTAAATCTGGCAAATTGTTCATGAGTTATAGCGTACTTTCACTTTTTACTAAATCCAAGATGGCTGCCAAAGGAAGCCATTTTTCGAAAATCTGCTTTAGTAACTTTGTAGAGCTATCGACAGAGATACTATATGCTGAATTGCTTTTCAAACAAGGAAGCAGTTTTTAACAAGATAATTTTTTGAGGTTTTTTGAATTTTTGTGATAAATTCAACATGGCCGCCAAAACCACTTGAATCATGGGAAATATTTCCATGAACACATAATCATCTCATTGAGCGGATGTTGTATGCCAAGTTTTGTTTAAATCTGGCAAATCGTTCATAAGTTATAGTGTACTTTCACTTTTTACTAAATCCAAGATGGCTGCCAAAAGAAGCCATTTTTCGAAAATATGCTACAGTAACTTTGTAGAGCTATCAACAGAGATACTATATGCTAAATTGATTGTCAAACAAACAAGCAGTTTTTAAGAAGATAATTTTTTGAGGTTTTTTGCAATTTTTTGATAAATTCAATATGGCCGCCAAAACCACTTGAATCATGGGAAATATTTTTATGAACACATGATCACCTTATTGAAGGGATGTTGTATGCCAACTTTGGTTTAAATCTGGCAAATTGTTCATAAGTTATAGCGTACTTTCACTTTTTACTAAATCCAAGATGGCTGCCAAAGGAAGCCATTTTTCAAAAATCTGCTTCAGTCACTTTGTAGAGCTATGGCCATAGGTGCTGCAAAGCAAATGTATAATCACATGAATGAGCCATTTTCGAGAAGAAGATTTTAAAAGTTTTTTGTCAATTTTCGGAAAATCCAATATGGCGGCCAAGGTCACATGACCGCTAAAGATTTTATTGCTTATATTTGCTAGACATGAGCAAATGATGCCACACAAAAAAACCGGAAGTTCCTAGACCCTCAGAAAGTGGTGCAATTGAGTACTTCCGGTCTGTGTTCTACCTAAGATGGCGGCCAGGTCAGGTGACCTACATAGCTGGTTTTGGGATATGCACCACAACTCATGGCCCTTTATCAGAATGCGAAATGGCAAGTCAATCGCAGCATTATTTTTCAAGTTACAGTGGTTACAAAAAACGGCGGAAAAATAATAATAATAAATATAGCTGCATAGCAGCGATGACGGGTTTCGAGCCTGCGTGGCTCATGGCAAATTGCACTTGCTCGTTGTGATTATTTGACGAATGTTTCATGTCTAGAATGAAAGATAGCAGACAAACTACACAACATATGGATTTGATTTCACAGGAATATGATAAACTTAATGCAAGGACAAATAGTTCATGAGTTATAGAACCTTTTCTCTTTTACTAAATCGAAGATGGCTGCCAAAGGAAGCCATTTTTCGATAATCTACTTCAGTAACTTTGTAGAGCTATCAACAGAGATACTATATGCTAAATTGCTTTTCAAACAAGGAAGCAGTTTTTAACAAGATAATTTTTTGAGGTTTTTTGAATTTTTGTGATAAATTCAACATGGCCGCCAAAACCACTTGAATCATGGGAAATATTTTCATGAACACATAATCATCTCATTGAGCGGATGTTGTATGCCAAGTTTTGTTTAAATCTGGCAAATCGTTCATAAGTTATAGCGTACTTTCACTTTTTTACTAAATCCAAGATGGCTGCCAAAGGAAGCCATTTTTCGAAAATCGGCTTCAGTAACTTTGTAGAGCTATCAACAGAGATACTATATGCTAAATAGATTATCAAACAAGCAAGCAGTTTTTAAGATAATAATTTCTTGAGGTTTTTGGCATTTTTGTGATAAATTCAAGATGGCCGCCAAAACCACTTGAGTCATGGGAAATATTTTTATGAACACATAATCATCATATTGAGTGGATGTTGTATGCCAAGTTTTGTCGAAATCTGGAAAATTGTTCATAATTTATAGCGTAATTTCACTTTTCACTAAATCCAAGATGGCTGCCAAAGGAAGCCATTTTTCAAAAATCTGCTTCAGTACCTTTGTAGAGCTATCAACAGAGATACTATATGCTAAATTGATTGTCAACCAAGCAAGCAGTTTTTAAGAAGATAATTTTTTGAGGTTTTTTGCAATTTTTTGATAAATTCAATATGGCCGCCAATACCACTTGAATCATGGGAAATATTTTTATGAACACATGATCATCTTATCGAAGGGATGTTGTATGCCAACTTTGGTTTAAATCTGGCAAATTGTTCATGAGTTATAGCGTACTTTCACTTTTTACTAAATCCAAGATGGCTGCCAAAGGAAGCCATTTTTCAAAAATCTGCTTCAGTCACTTTGTAGAGCTATGGCCGTAGGTGCTGCAAAGGAAATGTCTAATCACATGAACGAGCCATTTTTGAGAAGAAGATTTTAAAATTTTTTTGTCAATTTTCACAAAATCCAATATGGCGGCCAAGGTCACATGACCGCTAAAGATTTTATTGCTGATATTTGCTAGACATGAGCCAATGATGCTACACAAAAAGACCGGAAGTTCCTAGACCCTCAGAAAGTGGTGCAATTGAGCACTTCCGGTTTGTGTTCTACCTAAGATGGCGGCCAGGTCATGTGACCTACATGGCTGATTTTGGGGTATGCACCACAACTCATGGCCCTTCATCAGCATGCAAAATGCCTAATCAATCGCAGCATTATTTTTCAAGTTACAGTGCTTTAAAAAACGGTGGAAAAATAATAAGAATAATAATAATAATAAATATAGCTGCAGAGCAGCTATTAACGGCTTTCAAGAAGGAGGGCCATAACACCATTAAATTTGAAAAAAAAAAATTGAAGATTTGATTTGTGCAATGAATATACGTGTAGGTTACATGACGTTATGGCCCAATGCCTTCATTATAGCGCTATTTCCATGTCTCTAACTTCAATAGTGTTCGAGATATTATACAGATGTATATTTAATGAGTTCCATGGCCATATATGGTCAACGGATATGTTGGCCAATTCTCTTTTCCACTGCCTTCAATATAGCGTTGGTACCCTGTCTGTACATGATATAGTGCTTGAAATATTAGAGACATGCATATTTAATGAGTTCTATGACCATATATGGTCAACGGATATGTTGGTCAATTCTCTATGCTATTGCCTTCAATATAGTGTTTGTTCCATGTTTGTACATGGGATAGCGCTTGAGATATTAGAGACATGCATATTAAATGAGTTCTATGACCATATATGGTCAACGGATATGTTGGCCAATTCTCTTTGCTATTGCCTTCAATATAGCATTGGTACCATGTTTTATACATGCAATAGTGCTTGAGATATTGGAGACATGCATATTTAATGAGTTATATGACCATATATGGCAATTGAACATGTTGACAATTTCTCTTGTCCAAAGCCTTCAATATAGCAATGGTTCCATGTCTGTATGTGCAATAGTGCCTGAGATATTATAGATATGCATATTTAATGAGTTCTATGACCATATATGGCCATCGAATGTGTTGGTCAATTCTCTTGTCCAATGTCTTCAATATAGGTTTGGGTACATGTCTATATCTTTAAAAGTGATCGAGATATTATGGATATGCATATTTAATGAGTTATATAACCATATATGGTCATCGAATATGTTGGTCAATTCTTTTGTCCAATGTCTTCAATATAGCGTTGGTTCCATGTTTGTACTTGCAATAATGCCTGAGATATTAGAGACACGCATATTTAATGAGTTCTATGACCATATATGGTCATACACTATGTTGATCAATTCTTTTGTCCAATGTCTTCAATATAGCGTTGGTTCCATCTTTGTACTTGCAATAATGCCTGAGATATTAGAGACATGCATATTTAATGAGTTGCATGACCATATACGGTCATCCAGTATTTTGGCCAATTCTCTTGTCCGTTGCCTTCAATATACCGTTAGTTCCATGTTTGTACATGCAATAGTTTTTGAGATACAAGAGACATGCATATTTAATGAGTTCCAAGATGGCGGCCGAACCACGTGACTAATCGAAAATCTGTTTCAGTCACTTTTAATGGCATGACATGTAGAAGGTATATACACATTTTCAGGGAAAATGGTCCAGCCATTTCAGAGAAGAAGTCGTTCGAAGTTGGCGGAAGAATAATAATAATAATAATAATAATAATAATAATAATAATAATAATAATAATAAACATAACAAAAACAATAGGCTTTCAAGCCTGAAGGGACTTGAAAGCCTAAATATAGCTGCATAGCAGCGATGACGGGTTTCGAGCCTGCGTGGCTCATGACAAATTGCACTTGCTCGATGTGATTATTTGACGAACGTTTCATGTCTAGAATGCAAGATAGCAGACAAACTACACAACATATGGATTTGATTTCACAGGAATATGATAAACTTAATGCAAGGACAAATAGTTCATGAGTTATAGAACTTTTTCTCTTTTACTAAATCCAAGATGGCTGTCAAAGGAAGCCATTTTTAAAAATCTACTTCAGTAACTTTGTAGAGCTATCAACAGAGATACTATATGCTAAATTGCTTTTCAAACAAGCAAGCAGTTTTTAACAAGATATTTTTTTGAGGTTTTTTGAATTTTTGTGATAAATTCAACATGGCCGCCAAAACCACTTGAATCATGGGAAATATTTCCATGAACACATAATCATCTCATAGAGCGGATGTTGTATGCCAAGTTTTGTTTAAATCTGGCAAATTGTTCATAAGTTATAGCGTGCTTTCACTTTTTACTAAATCCAAGATGGCTGCCAAAGGAAGCCATTTTTCGAAAATCTGCTTCAGTAACTTTGTAGAGCTAACAACAGAGATACTATATGCTAAATTGCTTTTCAAACAAGGAAGCAGTTTTTAACAAGATAATTTTTTGAGTTTTTTGGCATTTTTGTGATAAATTCAAGATGGCCGCCAAAACCACTTGAGTCATGGGAAATATTTTTATGAACACATAATCATCTTATTGAGTGGATGTTGTATGCCAAGTTTTGTCAAAATCTGGAAAATTGTTCATAATTTATAGCGTAATTTCTCTTTTCACTAAATCCAAGATGGCTGCCAAAGGAAGCCATTTTTCAAAAATCTGCTTCAGTACCTTTGTAGAGCTATCAACAGAGATACTATATGCTAAATTGATTGTCAACCAAGCAAGCAGTTTTTAAGAAGATAATTTTTTGAGGTTTTTTGCAATTTTTTGATAAATTCAATATGGCCGCCAATACCACTTGAATCATGGGAAATATTTTTATGAACACATAATCATCTTATCGAAAGGATGTTGTATGCCAACTTTGGTTTAAATCTGGCAAATCGTTCATGAGTTATAGCGTACTTTCACTTTTTACTAAATCCAAGATGGCTGCCAAAGGAAGCCATTTTTCAAAAATCTGCTTCAGTCACTTTGTAGAGCTATGGCCATAGGTGCTGCAAAGCAAATGTCTAATCACATGAACGAGCCATTTATGAGAAGAAGATTTTAAAAATTTTTTGTCAATTTTCACAAAATCCAATATGGCGGCCAAGGTCACATGACCGCTAAAGATTTTATTGCTGATATTTGCTAGACATGAGCCAATGATGCCACACAAAAAAACCGGAAGTTCCTAGACCCTCAGAAAGTGGTGCAATTGAGCACTTCCGGTTTGTGTTCTACCTAAGATGGCGGCCAGGTCATGTGACCTACATGTCTGATTTTGGGGTATGCACCACAACTCATGGCCCTTCATCAGCATGCAAAATGCCTAATCAATCGCAGCATTATTTTTCAAGTTACAGTGCTTTAAAAAACGGTGGAAAAATAATAAGAATAATAATAAATATAGCTGCATAGCAGCGATGACGGGTTTCGAGCCTGCGTGGCTCATGACAAATTGCACTTGCTCGATGTGATTATTTGACGAACGTTTCATGTCTAGAATGCAAGATAGCAGACAAACTACACAACATATGGATTTGATTTCACAGGAATATGATAAACTTAATGCAAGGACAAATAGTTCATGAGTTATAGAACTTTTTCTCTTTTACTAAATCCAAGATGGCTGCCAAAGGAAGCCATTTTTAAAAATCTACTTCAGTAACTTTGTAGAGCTATCAACAGAGATACTATATGCTAAATTGCTTTTCAAACAAGCAAGCAGTTTTTAACAAGATATTTTTTTGAGGTTTTTTGAATTTTTGTGATAAATTCAACATGGCCGCCAAAACCACTTGAATCATGGGAAATATTTCCATGAACACATAATCATCTCATTGAGCGGATGTTGTATGCCAAGTTTTGTTTAAATCTGGCAAATTGTTCATAAGTTATAGCGTGCTTTCACTTTTTACTAAATCCAAGATGGCTGCCAAAGGAAGCCATTTTTCGAAAATCTGCTTCAGTAACTTTGTAGAGCTATCGACAGAGATATTATATGCTGAATTGCTTTTCAAACAAGGAAGCAGTTTTTAACAAGATAATTTTTTGAGGTTTTTTGAATTTTTGTGATAAATTCAACATGGCCGCCAAAACCACTTGAATCATGGGAAATATTTCCATGAACACATAATCATCTCATTGAGCGGATGTTGTATGCCAAGTTTTGTTTAAATCTGGCAAATCGTTCATAAGTTATAGCGTACTTTCACTTTTTTACTAAATCCAAGATGGCTGCCAAAGGAAGCCATTTTTCGAAAATCGGCTTCAGTAACTTTGTAGAGCTATCAACAGAGATACTATATGCTAAATAGATTGTCAAACAAGCAAGCAGTTTTTAAGATAATAATTTCTTGAGGTTTTTGGCATTTTTGTGATAAATTCAAGATGGCCGCCAAAACCACTTGAATCATGGGAAATATTTTTATGAACACATAATCATATTATTGAGTGGATGTTGTATGCCAAGTTTTGTCGAAATCTGGAAAATTGTTCATAATTTATAGCGTAATTTCACTTTTCACTAAATCCAAGATGGCTGCCAAAGGAAGCCATTTTTCAAAAATCTGCTTCAGTACCTTTGTAGAGCTATCAACAGAGATACTATATGCTAAATTGATTGTCAACCAAGCAAGCAGTTTTTAAGAAGATAATTTTTTGAGGTTTTTTGCAATTTTTTGATAAATTCAATATGGCCGCCAATACCACTTGAATCATGGGAAATATTTTTATGAAAACCTAATCATCTTATCGAAGGGATGTTGTATGCCAACTTTGGTTTAAATCTGGCAAATTGTTCATGAGTTATAGCGTACTTTCACTTTTTACTAAATCCAAGATGGCTGCCAAAGGAAGCCATTTTTCAAAAATCTGCTTCAGTCACTTTGTAGAGCTATGGCCATAGGTGCTGCAAAGCAAATGTCTAATCACATGAACGAGCCATTTTTGAGAAGAAGATTTTAAATTTTTTTTGTCAATTTTCACAAAATCCAATATGGCGGCCAAGGTCACATGACCGCTAAAGATTTTATTGCTGATATTTGCTAGACATGAGCCAATGATGCCACACAAAAAAACCGGAAGTTCCTAGACCCTCAGAAAGTGGTGCAATTGAGCACTTCCGGTTTGTGTTCTACCTAAGATGGCGGCCAGGTCATGTGACCTACATGGCTGATTTTGGGGTATGCACCACAACTCATGGCCCTTCATCAGCATGCAAAATGCCTAATCAATCGCAGCATTATTTTTCAAGTTACAGTGCTTTAAAAAACGGTGGAAAAATAATAAGAATAATAATAATAATAAATATAGCTGCAGAGCAGCTATTAACGGCTTTCAAGAAAAAGGAGTCATAACACCATTAAATTTGGGGAAAAAAAGTTTGAAGATTTGATTTGTGCAATGTATATACGTGTAGGTTACAGGACGTTCTGGCCCAATGTCTTCATTATAGCGCTATTTCCATGTCTCTAACTTCAATAGTTCTCGAGATATTATAAATATGCATATTTAATGAGTTCTATGACCATATATGGTCAACGGATATGTTGGCCAATTCTCTTTTCCATTGCCTTCAATATAGCGTTGGTACCCTGTCTGTACATGCAATACTGCTTGAAATATTAGACATGCATATTTAATGAGTTCTATGACCATATATGGTCAACGGATATGTTGGCCAATTCTCTTTTCTATTGCCTTCAATATAGTGTTTGTTCCATGTTTGTACATGGAATAGCGCTTGAGATATTAGAGACATGCATATTAAATGAGTTCTATGACCATATATGGTCAACGGATATGTTGGCCAATTTTCTTGTCCATTGCCTTCAATATATCATTGGTACCATGTTTATACTTGCAATGGTGCTTGAGATATTGGAGACATGCATATTTAATGAGTTCTATGACCATATATGGTCAACGAATATGTTGGTCAATTTTCTTGTCCATTGCCTTCGGTATACCGTTAGTTCCATGTTTGTACATGCAATAGTGCTTGAGATATTGGAGACATGCATATTTAATGAGTTATATGACCATATATGGTCATTGAAGATGTTGACAATTTCTCTAGTCCAAAGCCTTCAATATAGCAATGGTTCCATGTATGTATGTGCAATAGTGCCAGAGATATTATAGGTATGCATATTTAATGAGGTATATGACCTTATATGGTCAACGAATATGTTGGCTCATTCTCTTGACCATGTCCTTCAATATAGCGTCAGTTTCACGTTTGTACATGCAATAGTGCTTGAGATATAAGAGACATGCATATTTAATGAGTTCTATGACCATATATGGTCAACGAATATTTTGGCCAATTCTCTTGTCCGTTGCCTTCAATATACCGTTAGTTCCATGTTTGTACATGCAATAGTTTTTGAGATACAAGAGAGAATCATATTTAATGAGTTCCAAGATGGCGGCCGAACCACGTGACTAATCGAAAATCTGTTTCAGTCACTTTTAATGGCATGACATGTAGAAGGTATATACAAATTTTCAGGCAAAACGGTCCAGCCGTTTCAGAGAAGAAGTCGTTTGAAGTTGGCGGAAGAATAATAATAATAATAATAATAATAAATATAGCTGCAGAGCAGCTATTAACGGCTTTCAAGCCTGAAGGGCCATAACACCATTAAATTTGAAAAAAAAAGTTTGAAGATTTTATTTGTGCAATGTATATACGTGTAGGTTACACGACGTTCTGGCCCAATGCCTTCATTATAGCGCTATTTCCATGTCTCTAACTTCAATAGTGCTCGAGATATTATATATATGCATATTTAATGAGTTCTATGACCATATATGGTCAATGGATAAGTTGGCCAATTCTCATTTCCACTGCCTTCAATATAGCGTTGGTACCGTGTCTGTACATGCAATACTGCTTGAAATATTAGAGACATGCATATTAAATGAGTTCTATGACCATATATGGGCAACAGATATGTTGGCCAATTTGCTTGTCCATTGCCTTCAATATGTCATTGGTACCATGTTTATACTTGCAATGGTGCTTGAGATATTGGAGACATGCATATTTAATGAGTTCTATGACCATATATGGTCAACGAATATGTTGGTCAATTTTCTTGTCCATTGCCTTCGGTATACCGTTAGTTCCACGTTTGTACATGCAATAGTGCTTGAGATATTGGAGACATGCATATTTAATGAGTTATATGACCATATATGGTCATTGAAGATGTTGACAATTTCTCTTGTCCAATGCCTTCAATATAGCAATGGTTCCATGTCTGTATGTGCAATAGTGCCTGAGATATTATAGGTATGCATATTTAATGAGGTATATGACCTTATATGGTCAACGAATATGTTGGCTCATTCTCTTGACCATTTCCTTCAATATAGCGTCAGTTTCACGTTTGTACATGCAATAGTGCTTGAGATATAAGAGACATGCATATTTAATGAGTTTTATGACCATATATGGTCAACGAATATTTTGGCCAATTCTCTTGTCGGTTGCCTTCAATATACCGTTAGTTCCATGTTTGTACATGCAATAGTTTTTGAGATACAAGAGACATGCATATTTAATGAGTTCCAAGATGGCGGCCGAACCACGTGACTAATCGAAAATCTGTTTCAGTCACTTTTAATGGCATGACATGTAGAAGGTATATACAAATTTTCAGGCAAAACGGTCCAGCCGTTTCAGAGAAGAAGTCGTTTGAAGTTGGCGGAATAATAATAATAATAATAATAATAATAAATATAGCTGCAGAGCAGCTATTAACGGCTTTCAAGAAAAAGGACCATAACACTATTAAATTTGGAAAAAAAAAAGTTTGAAGATTTGATTTGTGCAATGTATATACGTGTAGGTTACACGACGTTCTGGCCCAATGCCTTCATTATAGCGCTATTTCTATGTCTCTAACTTCAATAGTGCTCGAGATATTGTATATATGCATATTGAATGAGTTCTATGACCATATATGGTCAACGGATATGTTGGCCAATTCTCTTTTCCATTGCCTTCAATATAGCGTTGGTACCCTGTCTGTACATGCAATACTGCATGAAATATTAGAGACATGCTTATTTAATGAGATCTATGACCATATATGGTCAACGGATATGTTTGCCAATTCTCTTTTCTATTTCCTTCAATATAGTGTTTGTTCCATGTTTGTACATGGAATAGCGCTTGAGATATTCGAGACATGCATATTTAATGAGTTCTATGACCATATATGGTCAACGAATATGTTGGCCAATTTTCTTGTCCATTGCCTTCAATATATCATTGGTACCATGTTTATACTTGCAATGGTGCTTGAGACACTGGAGACATGCATATTTAATGAGTTCTATGACCATATATGGTCAACGAATATGTTGGTCAATTTTCTTGTCCATTGCCTTCGGTATACTGTTAGTTCCATGTTTGTACATGCAATAGTGCTTGAGATATTGGAGACATGCATATTTAATGAGTTATATGACCATATATGGTCATGAAACACGTTGACAATTTCTCTTGTCCAAAGCCTTCAATATAGCAATGGTTCCATGTCTGTATGTGCAATAGTGCCTGAGATATTATAGGTATGCATATTTAATGAGGTATATGACCTTATATGGTCAACGAATATGTTGGCTCATTCTCTTGACCATTTCCTTCAATATAGCGTCAGTTTCACGTTTGTACATGCAATAGTACTTGAGATATAAGAGACATGCATATTTAATGAGTTATATGACCATATATGGTCAACGAATATTTTGGCCAATTCTCTTGTCCGTTGCCTTCAATATACCATTAGTTCCATGTTTGTACATGCAATAGTTTTTGAGATACAAGAGACATGCATATTTAATGAGTTTCAAGATGGCGGCCGAACCACGTGACTAATCGAAAATCTGTTTCAGTCACTTTTAATGGCATGACATGTAGAAGGTATATACAAATTTTCAGGCAAAACGGTCCAGCCGTTTCAGAGAAGAAGTCGTTTGAAGTTGGCGGAATAATAATAATAATAAATAGATATGCATATTTAATGAGGTATATGACCTTATATGGTCAACGAATATGTTGGATCATTCTCTTGACCATTACCTTCAATATAGCGTTAGTTTCATGTTTGTACATGTAATAGTGCTTGAGATATAAGAGACATGCATATTTAATGAGTTCTATGACCATATATAGTCAACGAATAATTTGGCCAATTCGCTTGTCCGTTGCCTTTAATATACCGTTAGTTCCATGTTTGTACATGCAATAGTTTTTGAGATACAAGGGACATGCATATTTAATGAGTTCCAAGATGGCGGCCGAACCACGTGACTAATCGAAAATCTGTTTCAGTCACTTTTAATGGCATGACATGTAGAAGGTATATACAAATTTTCAGGCAAAATGGTTCAGCCGTTTCAGAGAAGAAGTCGTTTGAAGTTGGCGGAAGAATAATAATAATAATAATAAACATAACAAAAACAATAGGCTTTCAAGCCTGAAGGGACTTGAAAGCCTAAATATAGCTGCAGAGCAGCTATTAACGGCTTTCAAGAAAAAGGAGCCATAACACCATTAAATTTGGGGAAAAAAAGATTGAAGATTTGATTTGTGCAATGTATATAGGTGTAGGTTACACGAAGTTCTGGCCCAATGCCTTCATTGTAGCGCTATTTCCATGTCTCTAACTTCAATAGTGCTCGAGATATTATATGCATATTTAATGAGCTCTATGACCATATATAGTCAACGGATATGTTGGCCAATTCTCTTTTCTATTGCCTTCAATATAGTGTTTGTTCCATGTTTGTACATGGAATAGCGCTTGAGATATTAGAGACATGCATATTAAATGAGTTCTATGACCATATATGGTCAACGGATATGTTGGCCAATTTTCTTTCCCAGTGCCTTCAATATAGCATTGGTACCATGTTTACACTTGCAATGGTGCTTGAAATATTGGAGACATGCATATTTAATGTGTTCTATAACCATATATGGTCAACGAATATGTTGACAATTTCTCTTGTCCAAAGCCTTCAGTATACCGTTAGTTCCATGTTTGTACATGCAATGGTACATGAGATATTGGAGACATGCATATTTAATGAGTTATATGACCATATATAGTCATTGAACATGTTGACAATTTCTCTTGTCCAAAGCCTTCAATATAGCAATGGTTCCATGCCTGTATGTGCAATAGAGCCTGAGATATTATAGATATGCATATTTAATGAGGTATATGACCTTATATGGTCAACGAATATGGTGCCTCATTCTCTTGACCATTACCTTCAATATAGCGTAAGTTTCACGTTTGTACATGCAATAGTGCTTGAGATATAAGAGACATGCACATTTAATGAGTTCTATGACCATATATGGTCAACGAATATTTTGGCCAATTCTCTTGTCCATTGCCTTTAATATACCGTTAGTTTCACGTTTGTACATGCAATAGTGCTTGAGATATAAGAGACATGCATATTTAATGAGTTCTATGACCATATATGGACAACGAATATTTTGGCCAATTCTCTTGTCCGTTGCCTTTAATATACCGTTAGTTTCACGTTTGTACATGCAATAGTGCTTGAGATATAAGAGACATGCATATTTAATGAGTTCTATGACCATATATGGACAACGAATATTTTGGCCAATTCTCTTGTCCGTTGCCTTTAATATACCGTTAGTTTCACGTTTGTACATGCAATAGTGCTTGAGATATAAGAGACATGCATATTTAATGAGTTCTATGACCATATATGGTCAATGAATATTTTGGCCAATTCTCTTGTCCGTTGCCTTTAATATACCGTTAGTTCCATGTTCGTACATGCAATAGTTTTTGAGTTACAAGAGACATGCATATTTAATGAGTTCCAACATGGCGGCCGAACCACGTGACTAATCGAAAATCTGCTTCAGTCACTTTTAATGGCATGACATGTAGAAGGTATATACAAATTTTCAGGCAAAATGGTGCAGCCGTTTCAGAGAAGAAGTCGTTTGAAGTTGGCGGAAGAATAATAATAATAATAATAATAAACATAACAAAAACAATAGGCTTTCAAGCCTGAAGGGACTTGAAAGCCTAAATATAGCTGCAGAGCAGCTATTAACGGCTTTCAAGAAAAAGGAGCCATAACACCATTAAATTTGGGGAAAAAAAGATTGAAGATTTGATTTGTGCAATGTATATACGTGTAGGTTACACGAAGTTCTGGCCCAATGCCTTCATTGTAGCGCTATTTCCATGTCTCTAACTTCAATAGTGCTCGAGATATTATATGCATATTTAATGAGCTCTATGACCATATATAGTCAACGGATATGTTGGCCAATTCTCTTTTCTATTGCCTTCAATATAGTGTTTGTTCCATGTTTGTACATGGAATAGCACTTGAGATATTAGAGACATGCATATTAAATGAGTTCTATGACCATATATGGTCAACGGATATGTTGGCCAATTTTCTTTCCCAGTGCCTTCAATATAGCATTGGTACCATGTTTACACTTGCAATGGTGCTTGAAATATTGGAGACATGCATATTTAATGTGTTCTATAACCATATATGGTCAACGAATATGTTGACAATTTCTCTTGTCCAAAGCCTTCAGTATACCGTTAGTTCCATGTTTGTACATGCAATGGTACATGAGATATTGGAGACATGCATATTTAATGAGTTATATGACCATATATAGTCATTGAACATGTTGACAATTTCTCTTGTCCAAAGCCTTCAATATAGCAATGGTTCCATGCCTGTATGTGCAATAGAGTCTGAGATATTATAGATATGCATATTTAATGAGGTATATGACCTTATATGGTCAACGAATATGGTGCCTCATTCTCTTGACCATTACCTTCAATATAGCGTAAGTTTCACGTTTGTACATGCAATAGTGCTTGAGATATAAGAGACATGCATATTTAATGAGTTCTATGACCATATATGGTCAACGAATATTTTGGCCAATTCTCTTGTCCATTGCCTTTAATATACCGTTAGTTTCACGTTTGTACATGCAATAGTGCTTGAGATATAAGAGACATGCATATTTAATGAGTTCTATGACCATATATGGTCAACGAATATTTTGGCCAATTCTCTTGTGCGTTGCCTTCAATATACCGTTAGTTCCATGTTTGTACATGCAATAGTTTTTGAGATACAAGAGACATGCATATTTAATGAGTTCCAAGATGGCGGACGAACCACGTGACTAATCGAAAATCTGTTTCAGTCACTTTATTTGGCATGACATGTACAAGGTATATACAAATTTTCAGGCAAAATGGTGCAGCCGTTTCAGAGAAGAAGTCGTTTGAAGTTGGCGGAAGAATAATAATAATAATAATAAACATAACAAAAACAATAGGCTTTCAAGCCTGAAGGGACTTGAAAGCCTAATAATAATAATAATAATAATAATAATAATAAACATAACAAAAACAATAGGCTTTCAAGCCTGAAGGGACTTGAAAGCCTAATAATAAACATAGCAATTACAAAAGGGTTTCCGACCCATAGGGCTCGAAACCCTAATAATAAACATAGCAATTACAAAAGGGTTTCCGACCCATAGGGCTCGAAACCCTAATAATAAACATAGCAATTACAATAGGGTTTCGCCCCATAGGGCTCGAAACCCTAAATATAGCTGCATAGCAGCGATGACGGGTTTCGAGCCTGCGTGGCTCATGACAAATTGCACTTGCTCGATGTGATTATTTGACTAACGTTTCATGTCTAGAATGCAAGATAGCAGACAAACTACACAACATATGGATTTGATTTCACAGGAATATGATAAACTTAATGCAAGGACAAATAGTTCATGAGTTATAGAACTTTTTCTCTTTTACTAAATCCAAGATGGCCGACAAAGGAAGCCATTTTTAAAAATCTACTTCAGTAACTTTGTAGAGCTATCAACAGGGATACTATATGCCAAATTGCTTTTCAAACAAGCAAGCAATTTTTAACAAGATAATTTTTTTGAGGTTTTTTGAATTTTTGTGATAAATTCAACATGGCCGCCAAAACCACTTGAATCATGGGAAATATTTTCATGAACACATAATCATCTCATTGAGCGGATGTTGTATGCCAAGTTTTGTTTAAATCTGGCAAATCGTTCATAAGTTATAGTGTGCTTTCACTTTTTACTAAAACCAAGATGGCTGCCAAAGGAAACCATTTTTCAAAAATCTGCTTTAGTAACTTTGTAGAGCTATCGACAGAGATACTATATGCTGAATTGCTTTTCAAACAAGGAAGCAGTTTTTAACAAGATAATTTTTTGAGGTTTTTTGAATTTTTGTGATAAATTCAACATGGCCGCCAAAACCACTTGAATCATGGGAAATATTTCCATGAACACATAATCATCTCATTGAGCGGATGTTGTATGCCAAGTTTTGTTTAAATCTGGCAAATTGTTCATGAGTTATAGCGTACTTTCACTTTTTACTAAATCCAAGATGGCTGCCAAAGGAAGCCATTTTTCAAAAATCTGCTTCAGTCACTTTGTGAAGCTATCAACAGAGATACTATATGCCGAATTGTTTTTCAAACAAGCAAGCAGTTTTTAAGAAGATAATTTTTTGAGTTTTTTGGCATTTTTGTGATAAATTCAACATGGCCGCCAAAACCACTTGAATCATGGGAAATATTTTCATGAACACATAATTATCTTATTGAACGGATGTTGTATGCCAAGTTTTGTTTAAATCTGGCAAATCGTTCATAAGTTATAGCGTAATTTCACTTTTCACTAAATCCAAGATGGCTGCCAAAGAAAGCCATTTTTCAAAAATCTGCTTCAGTAACTTTGTAGAGCTATCAACATAGATACTATATGCTAAATTGATTGTCAAACAAACAAGCAGTTTTTAAGAAGATAATTTTTTGAGGTTTTTTGCAATTTTTTGATAAATTCAATATGGCCGCCAAAACCACTTGAATCATGGGAAATATTTTTTATGAACACATAATCATCTTATTGAAGGGATGTTGTATGCCAACTTTGGTTTAAATCTGGCAAATTGTTCATGAGTTATAGCGTACTTTCACTTTTTATTAAATCCAAGATGGCTGCCAAAGGAAGCCATTTTTCAAAAATCTGCTTCAGTCACTTTGTAGAGCTATGGCCATAGGTGCTGCAAAGCAAATGTATAATCACATGAATGAGCCATTTTTGAGAAGAAGATTTTAAAAGTTTTTTGTCAATTTTCGGAAAATCCAATATGGCGGCCAAGGTCACATGACCGCTAAAGATTTTATTGCTGATATTTGCTAGACATGAGCCAATGATGCCACACAAAAAAACCGGAAGTTCCTAGACCCTCAGAAAGTGGTGCAATTGAGCACTTCCGGTTTGTGTTGTACCCAAGATGGCGGCCAGGTCATGTGACCTACATGGCTGGTTTTCGGATATGCACCACAACTCATGACACTTTATCAGAATGCAAAATGGCAAATCAATCGCAGCATTATTTTTCAAGTTACAGTGATTTATAAAAACGGCGGAAAAAAAATAATAAGAAATATAGCTGCATAGCAGCGATGACGGGTTTCGAGCCTGCGTGGCTCATGGCAAATTGCACTTGCTCGATGTGATTATTTGACGAATGTTTCATGTCTAGAATGAAAGATAGCAGACAAACTACACAACATATGGATTTGATTTCACAGGAATATGATAAACTTAATGCAAGGACAAATAGTTCATGAGTTATAGAACTTTTTCTCTTTTACTAAATCCAAGTAACTTTAGTAACTTTGTAGAGCTATCAATAGAGATACTATATGCTAAATTGCTTTTCAAACAAGGAAGCAGTTTTTAACAAGATAATTTTTTGAGGTTTTTTTAATTTTTGTGATAAATTCAACATGGCCGCCAAAACCACTTGAATCATGGGAAATATTTTCATGAACACATAATCATCTCATTGAGCGGATGTTGTATGCCAAGTTTTGTTTAAATCTGGCAAATCGTTCATAAGTTATAGCGTACTTTCACTTTTTTACTAAATCCAAGATGGCTGCCAAAGGAAGCCATTTTTCGAAAATCGGCTTCAGTAACTTTGTAGAGCTATCAACAGAGATACTATATGCTAAATAGATTGTCAAACAAGCAAGCAGTTTTTAAGATAATAATTTCTTGAGGTTTTTGGCATTTTTGTGATAAATTCAAGATGGCCGCCAAAACCACTTGAGTCATGGGAAATATTTTTATGAACACATAATCATCTTATTGAGTGGATGTTGTATGCCAAGTTTTGTCGAAATCTGGAAAATTGTTCATAATTTATAGCGTAATTTCTCTTTTCACTAAATCCAAGATGGCTGAAAAAGGAAGCCATTTTTCAAAAATCTGCTTCAGTACCTTTGTAGAGCTATCAACAGAGATACTATATGCTAAATTGATTGTCAACCAAGCAAGCAGTTTTTAAGAAGATAATTTTTTGAGGTTTTTTGCAATTTTTTGATAAATTCAATATGGCCGCCAATACCACTTGAATCATGGGAAATATTTTTATGAACACATAATCATCTTATCGAAAGGATGTTGTATGCCAACTTTGGTTTAAATCTGGCAAATCGTTCATGAGTTATAGCGTACTTTCACTTTTTAATAAATCCAAGATGGCTGCCAAAGGAAGCCATTTTTCAAAAATCTGCTTCAGTCACTTTGTAGAGCTATGGCCATAGGTGCTGCAAAGCAAATGTCTAATCACATGAACGAGCCATTTATGAGAAGAAGATTTTAAAATTTTTTTGTCAATTTTCACAAAATCCAATATGGCGGCCAAGGTCACATGACCGCTAAAGATTTTATTACTGATATTTGCTAGACATGAGCCAATGATGCCACACAAAAAAACCGGAAGTTCCTAGACCCTCAGAAAGTGGTGCAATTGAGCACTTCCGGTTTGTGTTCTACCTAAGATGGCGGCCAGGTCATGTGACCTACATGTCTGATTTTGGGGTATGCACCACAACTCATGGCCCTTCATCAGCATGCAAAATGCCTAATCAATCGCAGCATTATTTTTCAAGTTACAGTGGTTTATAAAAACGGCGGAAAAATAATAATAATAAGAATAATAAACATAGCAATTACAAAAGGGTTTCGCCCCATAGGGCTCGAAACCCTAATAATAAACATAGCAATTACAAAAGGGTTTCGCCCCATAGGGCTCGAAACCCTAAATATAGCTGCATAGCAGCGATGACGGGTTTCGAGCCTGCGTGGCTCATGACAAATTGCACTTGCTCGATGTGATTATTTGACGAATGTTTCATGTCTAGAATGCAAGATAGCAGACAAACCACACAACATATGGATTTGATTTCACAGGAATATGATAAACTTAATGCAAGGACAAATAGTTCATGAGTTATAGAACTTTTTCTCTTTTACTAAATCCAAGATGGCTGCCAAAGGAAGCCATTTTTAAAAATCTACTTCGGTAACTTTGTAGAGCTATCAACAGAGATACTATATGCTAAATTGCTTTTCAAACAAGCAAGCAGTTTTTAACAAGATATTTTTTTGAGGTTTTTTGAATTTTTGTGATAAATTCATCATGGCCGCAAAAACCACTTGAATCATGGGAAATATTTCCATGAACACATAATCATCTCATTGAGCGGATGTTGTATGCCAAGTTTTGTTTAAATCTGGCAAATTGTTCATAAGTTACAGCGTGCTTTCACTTTTTACTAAATCCAAGATGGCTGCCAAAGGAAGCCATTTTTCGAAAATCTGCTTCAGTAACTTTGTAGAGCTATCGACAGAGATACTATATGCTGAATTGCTTTTCAAACAAGGAAGCAGTTTTTAACAAGATAATTTTTTGAGGTTTTTTGAATTTTTGTGATAAATTCAACATGGCCGCCAAAACCACTTGAATCATGGGAAATATTTCCATGAACACATAATCATCTCATTGCGCGGATGTTGTATGCCAAGTTTTGTTTAAATCTGGCAAATCGTTCATAAGTTATAGTGTACTTTCACTTTTTACTAAATCCAAGATGGCTGCCAAAAGAAGCCATTTTTCGAAAATCTGCTACAGTTACTTTGTAGAGCTATCAACAGAGATATTATATGCTAAATTGATTGTCAAACAAACAAGCAGTTTTTAAGAAGATAATTTTTTGATGTTTTTTGCAATTTTTTGATAAATTCAATATGGCCGCCAAAACCACTTGAATCATGGGAAATATTTTTATGAACACATAATCATCTTATTGAAGGGATGTTGTATGCCAACTTTGGTTTAAATCTGGCAAATTGTTCATGAGTTATAGCGTACTTTCACTTTTTATTAAATCCAAGATGGCTGCCAAAGGAAGCCATTTTTCAAAAATCTGCTTCAGTCACTTTGTAGGGCTATGGCCATAGGTGCTGCAAAGCAAATGTATAATCACATGAATGAGCCATTTTTGAGAAGAAGATTTTAAAAGTTTTTTGTCAATTTTCGGAAAATCCAATATGGTGGCCAAGGTCACATGACCGCTAAAGATTTTATTGCTGATATTTGCTAGACATGAGCCAATGATGCCACACAAAAAAACCGGAAGTTCCTAGACCCTCAGAAAGTGGTGCAATTGAGCACTTCCGGTTTGTGTTCTACCTAAGATGGCGGCCAGGTCATGTGACCTACATGGCTGGTTTTTGGGTATGCACCACAACTCATGGCCCTTCATCAGCATGCAAAATGCCTAATCAATCGCAGCATTATTTTTCAAGTTACAGTGATTTATAAAAACGGCGGAAAAATAATAATAATAATAATAATAAGAATAATAAACATAGCAATTACAAAAGGGTTTCGCCCCATAGGGCTCGAAACCCTAAATATAGCTGCATAGCAGCGATGACGGGTTTCGAGCCTGCGTGGCTCATGACAAATTGCACTTGCTCGATGTGATTATTTGACGAACGTTTCATGTCTAGAATGCAAGATAGCAGACAAACTACACAACATATGGATTTGATTTCACAGGAATGTGATAAACTTAATGCAAGGACAAATAGTTCATGAGTTATAGAACTTTTTCTCTTTTACTAAATCCAAGATGGCTGCCAAAGGAAGCCATTTTTAAAAGTCTACTTCAGTAACTTTGTAGAGCTATCAACAGAGATACTATATGCTAAATTGATTGTCAAACAAACAAGCTGTTTTTAAGAAGATAATTTTTTGAGGTTTTTTGCGATTTTTTGATAAATTCAATATGGCCGCCCAAAACCACTTGAATCATGGGAAATATTTTTATGAACACATAATCATCTTATTGAAGGGATGTTGTATGCCAACTTTGGTTTAAATCTGGCAAATTGTTCATGAGTTATAGCGTACTTTCACTTTTTATTAAATCCAAGATGGCTGCCAAAGGAAGCCATTTTTCAAAAATCTGCTTCAGTCACTTTGTAGGGCTATGGCCATAGGTGCTGCAAAGCAAATGTATAATCACATGAATGAGCCATTTTTGAGAAGAAGATTTTAAAAGTTTTTTGTCAATTTTCGGAAAATCCAATATGGTGGCCAAGGTCACATGACCGCTAAAGATTTTATTGCTGATATTTGCTAGACATGAGCCAATGATGCCACACAAAAAAACCGGAAGTTCCTAGACCCTCAGAAAGTGGTGCAATTGAGCACTTCCGGTTTGTGTTCTACCTAAGATGGCGGCCAGGTCATGTGACCTACATGGCTGGTTTTTGGGTATGCACCACAACTCATGGCCCTTCATCAGCATGCAAAATGCCTAATCAATCGCAGCATTATTTTTCAAGTTACAGTGATTTATAAAAACGGCGGAAAAATAATAATAATAATAATAATAAGAATAATAAACATAGCAATTACAAAAGGGTTTCGCCCCATAGGGCTCGAAACCCTAAATATAGCTGCATAGCAGCGATGACGGGTTTCGAGCCTGCGTGGCTCATGACAAATTGCACTTGCTCGATGTGATTATTTGACGAACGTTTCATGTCTAGAATGCAAGATAGCAGACAAACTACACAACATATGGATTTGATTTCACAGGAATGTGATAAACTTAATGCAAGGACAAATAGTTCATGAGTTATAGAACTTTTTCTCTTTTACTAAATCCAAGATGGCTGCCAAAGGAAGCCATTTTTAAAAGTCTACTTCAGTAACTTTGTAGAGCTATCAACAGAGATACTATATGCTAAATTGATTGTCAAACAAACAAGCTGTTTTTAAGAAGATAATTTTTTGAGGTTTTTTGCAATTTTTTGATAAATTCAATATGGCCGCCCAAAACCACTTGAAT